>NW_028156090.1:0-28226 GCF_964263955.1 Coregonus lavaretus | reverse complement strand
AGAACACAGAGGTCTCAACATGATAGAACACAGAGAAGTATCAACATGATAGAACACAGAGGTCCTCAACATGATACACAGATCTCAACATGATAGAACACAGAGAGGTCTCAACATGATAGCACACAGAGTCTCAACATGATAGAACACAGAGGTCTCAACATGATAGAACACAGAGGTCTCAACATGATAGAACACAGAGGTCTCAACATGATAGAACACAGAGGTCTCAACATGATAGAACACAGAGGTCTCAACATGATAGAACACAGAGGTCTCAACATGATAGAACACAGAGGTCTCAACATGATAGAACACAGAGGTCTCAACATGATAGAACACAGTGATCTCAACATGATAGAACACAGAGGTCTCAACATGATAGAACACAGAGGTCATCAACATGATAGAACACAGAGGTCTCAACATGATAGAACACAGAGGTATCAACATGATAGAACACAGAGGTCTCAACATGATAGAACACAGAGAGTCTCAACATGATAGAACACAGAGGTCTCAACATGATAGAACACAGAGGTCTCAACATGATAGAACACAGAGGTATCAACATGATAGAACACAGAGGTCTCAACATGATAGAACACAGAGAAGTATCAACATGATAGAACACAGAGGTCTCAACATGATAGAACACAGAGGTCTCAACATGATAGAACACCAGAGGTATTAACATGATAGAACACAGAGGTCTCAACATGATAGAACACAGAGAAGTATCAACATGATAGAACACAGAGGTCTCAACATGATAGAACACAGAGGTCTCAACATGATAGAACACAGAGGTCTCAACATGATAGAACACAGTGGTCTCAACATGATAGAACACAGAGGTCTCAACATGATAGAACACAGAGGTCTCAACATGATAGAACACAGAGGTCTCAACATGATAGAACACAGAGGTCTCAACATGATAGAACACAGAGGTCTCAACATGATAGAACACAGAGAAGTATCAACATGATAGAACACAGAGGTCTCAACATGATAGAACACAGAGGTCTCAACATGATAGAACACAGTGGTCTCAACATGATAGAACACAGAGAGGTCTCAACATGATAGAACACAGAGGTCTCAACATGATAGAACACAGAGAGTATCAACATGATAGAACACAGAGGTCTCAACATGATAGAACACAGAAGTCTCAACATGATAGAACACAGAGGTCTCAACATGATAGAACACAGAGGTCTCAACATGATAGAACACAGAGAGGTATCAACATGATAGAACACAGAAGTCTCAACATGATAGAACACAGAGGTCTCAACATGACAGAACACAGAGGTCTCAACATGATAGAACACAGAGAAGTCTCAACATGATAGAACACAGAGGTATCAACATGATAGAACACAGAGGTCTCAACATGATAGAACACAGAGGTCTCAACATGATAGAACACAGAGTTCTCAACATGATAGAACACAGAGGTCTCAACATGATAGAACACAGAGGTCTCAACATGATAGAACACAGAGGTCTCAACATGATAGAACAACAGAGGTCTCAACATGATAGAACACAGAGGTCTCAACATGATAGAACACAGAGGTCTCAACATGATAGAACACAGAGGTCTCAACATGATAGAACACAGAGGTCTCAACATGATAGAACACAGTGGTCTCAACATGATAGAACACAGAGGTCTCAACATGATAGACCACAGAGGTCTCAACATGATAGAACACAGAGGTCTCAACATGATAGAACACAGAGGTCTCAACATGATAGAACACAGAGGTCTCAACATGATAGAACACCGATGTCTCAACATGATAGAACACAGAGGTCTCAACATGATAGAACACAGAGGTCTCAACATGATAGAACACACAGAGGTATCAACATGATAGAACACAGAGGTATCAACATGGTAGAACACAGAGGTCTCAACATGATATAACACACAGAGGTATCAACATGATAGAACACAGAGGTCTCAACATGATAGAACACAGTGGTCTCAACATGATAGAACACAGAGGTCTCAACATGATAGAACACAGAGGTCTCAACATGACAGAACACAGAGGTCTCAACATGATAGAACACACAGAGGTATCAACATGAAAGAACACAGAGGTCTCAACATGATAGAACACAGAGGTCTCAACATGATAGAACACAGAGGTCTCAACATGATAAAACACAGAGATCTCAACATGATAGAACAAAGAGGTATCAACATGATAGAACACAGAGGTCTCAACATGATAGAACACAGAGAAGTATCAACATGATAGAACACAGAGGTCTCAACATGATAGAACACAGAGAAGTATCAACATGATAGAACACAGCGGTTTCAACATGATAGAACACAGAGGTCTCAACATGATAGAACACAGAGGTCTCAACATGATAGAACACAGAGATCTCAACATGATAGAACACATAGGTATCAACATGATAGAACACAGAGGTCTCAACATGATAGAACACAGAGGTCTCAACATGATAGAACACAGAGATCTCAACATGATAGAACACAGAGGTATCAACATGATAGAACACAGAGGTATCAACATGATAGAACACAGAGGTCTCAACATGATAGAACACAGAGGTCTCAACATGATAGAACACAGAGGTCTCAACATGATAGAACACAGAGAGGTCTCAACATTATAGAACACAGAGGTATCAACATGATAGAACATACAGAGGTCTCAACATGATAGAACACAGAGGTCTCAACATGATAGAACACAGAGGTCTCAACATGATAGAACACAGAGGTCTCAACATGATAGAACACAGAGAGGTCTCAACATGATAGAACACAGAGGTATCAACATGATAGAACACAGAGGTCTCAACATGATAGAACACAGAGGTCTCAACATGATAGAACACCGATGTCTCAACATGATAGAACACAGAGGTCTCAACATGATAGAACACAGAGGTCTCAACATGATAGAACACACAGAGGTATCAACATGATAGAACACAGAGGTATCAACATGGTAGAACACAGAGGTCTCAACATGATATAACACACAGAGGTATCAACATGATAGAACACAGAGGTCTCAACATGATAGAACACACAGAGGTATCAACATGATAGAACACAGAGGTCTCAACATGATAGAACACAGTGGTCTCAACATGATAGAACACAGAGGTCTCAACATGATAGAACACAGAGGTCTCAACATGATAGAACACAGTGGTCTCAACATGATAGAACACAGAGGTCTCAACATGATAGACCACAGAGGTCTCAACATGATAGAACACAGAGGTCTCAACATGATAGAACACAGAGGTCTCAACATGATAGAACACAGAGGTCTCAACATGATAGAACACCGATGTCTCAACATGATAGAACACAGAGGTCTCAACATGATAGAACACAGAGGTCTCAACATGATAGAACACACAGAGGTATCAACATGATAGAACACAGAGGTATCAACATGGTAGAACACAGAGGTCTCAACATGATATAACACACAGAGGTATCAACATGATAGAACACAGAGGTCTCAACATGATAGAACACACAGAGGTATCAACATGATAGAACACAGAGGTCTCAACATGATAGAACACAGTGGTCTCAACATGATAGAACACAGAGGTCTCAACATGATAGAACACAGAGGTCTCAACATGACAGAACACAGAGGTCTCAACATGATAGAACACACAGAGGTATCAACATGATAGAACACAGAGGTCTCAACATGATAGAACACAGAGGTCTCAACATGATAGAACACAGAGGTCTCAACATGATAAAACACAGAGATCTCAACATGATAGAACAGAGAGGTATCAACATGATAGAACACAGAGGTATCAACATGATAGAACACAGAGGTATCAACATGATAGAACACAGAGGTCTCAACATGATAGAACACAGAGAGGTCTCAACATTATAGAACACAGAGGTATCAACATGATAGAACATACAGAGGTCTCAACATGATAGAACACAGAGGTCTCAACATGATAGAACACAGAGGTCTCAACATGATAGAACACAGAGGTCTCAACATGATAGAACACAGAGAGGTCTCAACATGATAGAACACAGAGGTATCAACATGATAGAACACAGAGGTCTCAACATGATAGAACACAGAGGTCTCAACATGATAGAACACAGAGGTCTCAACATGATAGAACACAGAGGTCTCAACATGATAGAACACAGAGGTCTCAACATGATAGAACACAGAGGTCTCAACATGATAGAACACAGAGGTCTCAACATGATAGAACAAACAGAGGTCTCAACATGATAGAACACAGAAGTCTCAACATGATAGAACACAGAGGTCTCAACATGATAGAACACAGAGGTCTCAACATGATAGAACACAGTGGTCTCAACATGATAGAACACAGAGGTCTCAACATGATAGACCACAGAGGTCTCAACATGATAGAACACAGAGGTCTCAACATGATAGAACACAGAGGTCTCAACATGATAGAACACAGAGGTCTCAACATGATAGAACACCGATGTCTCAACATGATAGAACACAGAGGTCTCAACATGATAGAACACAGAGGTCTCAACATGATAGAACACACAGAGGTATCAACATGATAGAACACAGAGGTATCAACATGGTAGAACACAGAGGTCTCAACATGATATAACACACAGAGGTATCAACATGATAGAACACAGAGGTCTCAACATGATAGAACACACAGAGGTATCAACATGATAGAACACAGAGGTCTCAACATGATAGAACACAGTGGTCTCAACATGATAGAACACAGAGGTCTCAACATGATAGAACACAGAGGTCTCAACATGACAGAACACAGAGGTCTCAACATGATAGAACACACAGAGGTATCAACATGATAGAACACAGAGGTCTCAACATGATAGAACACAGAGGTCTCAACATGATAGAACACAGAGGTCTCAACATGATAAAACACAGAGATCTCAACATGATAGAACAGAGAGGTATCAACATGATAGAACACAGAGGTATCAACATGATAGAACACAGAGGTATCAACATGATAGAACACAGAGGTCTCAACATGATAGAACACAGAGGTCTCAACATGATAGAACACAGAGGTCTCAACATGATAGAACACAGAGAGGTCTCAACATTATAGAACACAGAGGTATCAACATGATAGAACATACAGAGGTCTCAACATGATAGAACACAGAGGTCTCAACATGATAGAACACAGAGGTCTCAACATGATAGAACACAGAGGTCTCAACATGATAGAACACAGAGAGGTCTCAACATGATAGAACACAGAGGTATCAACATGATAGAACACAGAGGTCTCAACATGATAGAACACAGAGGTCTCAACATGATAGAACACAGAGGTCTCAACATGATAGAACACAGAGTCTCAACATGATAGAACACAGAGGTCTCAACATGATAGACCACAGAGGTCTCAACATGATAGAACACAGAGGTCTCAACATGATAGAACACAGAGGTCTCAACATGATAGAACACAGAGGTCTCAACATGATAGAACACCGATGTCTCAACATGATAGAACACAGAGGTCTCAACATGATAGAACACAGAGGTCTCAACATGATAGAACACACAGAGGTATCAACATGATAGAACACAGAGGTATCAACATGGTAGAACACAGAGGTCTCAACATGATATAACACACAGAGGTATCAACATGATAGAACACAGAGGTCTCAACATGATAGAACACAGAGAAGTATCAACATGATAGAACACAGAGGTCTCAACATGATAGAACACAGAGAAGTATCAACATGATAGAACACAGCGGTTTCAACATGATAGAACACAGAGGTCTCACATGATAGAACACAGAGGTCTCAACATGATAGAACACAGAGATCTCAACATGATAGAACACATAGGTATCAACATGATAGAACACAGAGGTCTCAACATGATAGAACACAGAGGTCTCAACATGATAGAACACAGAGATCTCAACATGATAGAACACAGAGGTATCAACATGATAGAACACAGAGGTATCAACATGATAGAACACAGAGGTCTCAACATGATAGAACACAGAGGTCTCAACATGATAGAACACAGAGGTCTCAACATGATAGAACACAGAGAGGTCTCAACATTATAGAACACAGAGGTATCAACATGATAGAACATACAGAGGTCTCAACATGATAGAACACAGAGGTCTCAACATGATAGAACACAGAGGTCTCAACATGATAGAACACAGAGGTCTCAACATGATAGAACACAGAGAGGTCTCAACATGATAGAACACAGAGGTATCAACATGATAGAACACAGAGGTCTCAACATGATAGAACACAGAGGTCTCAACATGATAGAACACCGATGTCTCAACATGATAGAACACAGAGGTCTCAACATGATAGAACACAGAGGTCTCAACATGATAGAACACACAGAGGTATCAACATGATAGAACACAGAGGTATCAACATGGTAGAACACAGAGGTCTCAACATGATATAACACACAGAGGTATCAACATGATAGAACACAGAGGTCTCAACATGATAGAACACACAGAGGTATCAACATGATAGAACACAGAGGTCTCAACATGATAGAACACAGTGGTCTCAACATGATAGAACACAGAGGTCTCAACATGATAGAACACAGAGGTCTCAACATGATAGAACACAGTGGTCTCAACATGATAGAACACAGAGGTCTCAACATGATAGACCACAGAGGTCTCAACATGATAGAACACAGAGGTCTCAACATGATAGAACACAGAGGTCTCAACATGATAGAACACAGAGGTCTCAACATGATAGAACACCGATGTCTCAACATGATAGAACACAGAGGTCTCAACATGATAGAACACAGAGGTCTCAACATGATAGAACACACAGAGGTATCAACATGATAGAACACAGAGGTATCAACATGGTAGAACACAGAGGTCTCAACATGATATAACACACAGAGGTATCAACATGATAGAACACAGAGGTCTCAACATGATAGAACACACAGAGGTATCAACATGATAGAACACAGAGGTCTCAACATGATAGAACACAGTGGTCTCAACATGATAGAACACAGAGGTCTCAACATGATAGAACACAGAGGTCTCAACATGACAGAACACAGAGGTCTCAACATGATAGAACACACAGAGGTATCAACATGATAGAACACAGAGGTCTCAACATGATAGAACACAGAGGTCTCAACATGATAGAACACAGAGGTCTCAACATGATAAAACACAGAGATCTCAACATGATAGAACAGAGAGGTATCAACATGATAGAACACAGAGGTATCAACATGATAGAACACAGAGGTATCAACATGATAGAACACAGAGGTCTCAACATGATAGAACACAGAGAGGTCTCAACATTATAGAACACAGAGGTATCAACATGATAGAACATACAGAGGTCTCAACATGATAGAACACAGAGGTCTCAACATGATAGAACACAGAGGTCTCAACATGATAGAACACAGAGGTCTCAACATGATAGAACACAGAGAGGTCTCAACATGATAGAACACAGAGGTATCAACATGATAGAACACAGAGGTCTCAACATGATAGAACACAGAGGTCTCAACATGATAGAACACAGAGGTCTCAACATGATAGAACACAGAGGTCTCAACATGATAGAACACAGAGGTCTCAACATGATAGAACACAGAGGTCTCAACATGATAGAACACAGAGGTCTCAACATGATAGAACAAACAGAGGTCTCAACATGATAGAACACAGAAGTCTCAACATGATAGAACACAGAGGTCTCAACATGATAGAACACAGAGGTCTCAACATGATAGAACACAGTGGTCTCAACATGATAGAACACAGAGGTCTCAACATGATAGACCACAGAGGTCTCAACATGATAGAACACAGAGGTCTCAACATGATAGAACACAGAGGTCTCAACATGATAGAACACAGAGGTCTCAACATGATAGAACACCGATGTCTCAACATGATAGAACACAGAGGTCTCAACATGATAGAACACAGAGGTCTCAACATGATAGAACACACAGAGGTATCAACATGATAGAACACAGAGGTATCAACATGGTAGAACACAGAGGTCTCAACATGATATAACACACAGAGGTATCAACATGATAGAACACAGAGGTCTCAACATGATAGAACACACAGAGGTATCAACATGATAGAACACAGAGGTCTCAACATGATAGAACACAGTGGTCTCAACATGATAGAACACAGAGGTCTCAACATGATAGAACACAGAGGTCTCAACATGACAGAACACAGAGGTCTCAACATGATAGAACACACAGAGGTATCAACATGATAGAACACAGAGGTCTCAACATGATAGAACACAGAGGTCTCAACATGATAGAACACAGAGGTCTCAACATGATAAAACACAGAGATCTCAACATGATAGAACAGAGAGGTATCAACATGATAGAACACAGAGGTATCAACATGATAGAACACAGAGGTATCAACATGATAGAACACAGAGGTCTCAACATGATAGAACACAGAGGTCTCAACATGATAGAACACAGAGGTCTCAACATGATAGAACACAGAGAGGTCTCAACATTATAGACCACTGTGTTCTATCATGTTGAGACCTCTGTGTTCTATCATGTTGACCTCTGTGTTCTATCATGTTGAGACCTCTGTGTTCTATCATGTTAGACCTCTGTGTTCTATCATGTTGAGACCTCTGTTTGGTTCTATCATGTTGAGACCTCTGTGTTCTATCATGTTGAGACCTCTGTGTTCTATCATGTTGAGACCTCTGTGTTCTATCATGTTGAGACCTCTGTGTTCTATCATGTTGAGACCTCTGTGTTCTATCATGTTGAGACCTCTGTGTTCTATCATGTTGAGACCTCTGTGTTCTATCATGTTGATACCTCTGTGGTTCTATCATGTTGAGACCTCTCTGTGTTCTATCATGTTGAGACCTCTGTGTTCTATCATGTTGAGACCTCTGTGTTCTATCATGTTGAGACCTCTGTGTTCTATCATGTTGAGACCTCTGTATGTTCTATCATGTTGATACCTCTGTGTTCTATAATGTTGAGACCTCTCTGTGTTCTATCATGTTGAGACCTCTGTGTTCTATCATGTTGAGACCTCTGTGTTCTATCATGTTGAGACCTCTGTGTTCTATCATGTTGATACCTCTGTGTTCTATCATGTTGATACCTCTGTGTTCTATCATGTTGATACCTCTCTGTTCTATCATGTTGAGATCTCTGTGTTTTATCATGTTGAGACCTCTGTGTTCTATCATGTTGAGACCTCTGTGTTCTATCATGTTGAGACCTCTGTGTTCTATCATGTTGATACCTCTGTGTGTTCTATCATGTTGAGACCTCTGTGTTCTGTCATGTTGAGACCTCTGTGTTCTATCATGTTGAGACCTCTGTGTTCTATCATGTTGAGACCACTGTGTTCTATCATGTTGAGACCTCTGTGTTCTATCATGTTGATACCTCTGTGTGTTCTATCATGTTGAGACCTCTGTGTTCTATCATGTTGATACCTCTGTGTGTTATATCATGTTGAGACCTCTGTGTTCTACCATGTTGATACCTCTGTGTTCTATCATGTTGATACCTCTGTGTGTTCTATCATGTTGAGACCTCTGTGTTCTATCATGTTGAGACCTCTGTGTTCTATCATGTTGAGACATCGGTGTTCTATCATGTTGAGACCTCTGTGTTCTATCATGTTGAGACCTCTGTGTTCTATCATGTTGAGACCTCTGTGTTCTATCATGTTGAGACCTCTGTGTCTATCATGTTGAGACCTCTGTGTTCTATCATGTTGAGACCACTGTGTTCTATCATGTTGAGACCTCTGTGTTCTATCATGTTGAGACCTCTGTGTTCTATCATGTTGAGACTTCTGTGTTCTATCATGTTGAGACCTCTGTTTGTTCTATCATGTTGAGACCTCTGTGTTCTATCATGTTGAGACCTCTGTGTTCTATCATGTTGAGACCTCTGTGTTCTATCATGTTGAGACCTCTGTGTTCTATCATGTTGAGACCTCTGTGTTCTATCATGTTGAGACCTCTGTGTTCTATCATGTTGAGACCTCTGTGTTCTATCATGTTGATACCTCTGTGTTCTATCATGTTGAGACCTCTCTGTGTTCTATCATGTTGAGACCTCTGTGTTCTATCATGTTGAGACCTCTGTGTTCTATCATGTTGAGACCTCTGTGTTCTATCATGTTGAGACCTCTGTATGTTCTATCATGTTGATACCTCTGTGTTCTATAATGTTGAGACCTCTCTGTGTTCTATCATGTTGAGACCTCTGTGTTCTATCATGTTGATACCTCTGTGTTCTATCATGTTGATACCTCTGTGTTCTATCATGTTGATACCTCTCTGTTCTATCATGTTGAGATCTCTGTGTTTTATCATGTTGAGACCTCTGTGTTCTATCATGTTGAGACCTCTGTGTTCTATCATGTTGAGACCTCTGTGTTCTATCATGTTGATACCTCTGTGTGTTCTATCATGTTGAGACCTCTGTGTTCTGTCATGTTGAGACCTCTGTGTTCTATCATGTTGAGACCTCTGTGTTCTATCATGTTGAGACCACTGTGTTCTATCATGTTGAGACCTCTGTGTTCTATCATGTTGATACCTCTGTGTGTTCTATCATGTTGAGACCTCTGTGTTCTATCATGTTGATACCTCTGTGTGTTATATCATGTTGAGACCTCTGTGTTCTACCATGTTGATACCTCTGTGTTCTATCATGTTGATACCTCTGTGTGTTCTATCATGTTGAGACCTCTGTGTTCTATCATGTTGAGACCTCTGTGTTCTATCATGTTGAGACATCGGTGTTCTATCATGTTGAGACCTCTGTGTTCTATCATGTTGAGACCTCTGTGTTCTATCATGTTGAGACCTCTGTGTTCTATCATGTTGAGACCTCTGTGGTCTATCATGTTGAGACCTCTGTGTTCTATCATGTTGAGACCACTGTGTTCTATCATGTTGAGACCTCTGTGTTCTATCATGTTGAGACCTCTGTGTTCTATCATGTTGAGACCACTGTGTTCTATCATGTTGAGACCTCTGTGTTCTATCATGTTGATACCTCTGTGTGTTCTATCATGTTGAGACCTCTGTGTTCTATCATGTTGATACCTCTGTGTGTTATATCATGTTGAGACCTCTGTGTTCTACCATGTTGATACCTCTGTGTTCTATCATGTTGATACCTCTGTGTGTTCTATCATGTTGAGACCTCTGTGTTCTATCATGTTGAGACCTCTGTGTTCTATCATGTTGAGACATCGGTGTTCTATCATGTTGAGACCTCTGTGTTCTATCATGTTGAGACCTCTGTGTTCTATCATGTTGATACCTCTGTGTTCTATCATGTTGAGACCTCTCTGTGTTCTATCATGTTGAGACCTCTGTGTTCTATCATGTTGAGACCTCTGTGTTCTATCATGTTGAGACCTCTGTGTTCTATCATGTTGAGACCTCTGTATGTTCTATCATGTTGATACCTCTGTGTTCTATAATGTTGAGACCTCTCTGTGTTCTATCATGTTGAGACCTCTGTGTTCTATCATGTTGAGACCTCTGTGTTCTATCATGTTGAGACCTCTGTGTTCTATCATGTTGATACCTCTGTGTTCTATCATGTTGATACCTCTGTGTTCTATCATGTTGAGATCTCTGTGTTCTATCATGTTGAGACCTCTGTGTTCTATCATGTTGAGACCTCTGTGTTCTATCATGTTGATACCTATGTGTTCTATCATGTTGAGATCTCTGTGTTCTATCATGTTGAGACCTCTGTGTTCTATCATGTTGAGACCTCTGTGTTCTATCATGTTGAAACCGCTGTGTTCTATCATGTTGATACTTCTCTGTGTTCTATCATGTTGAGACCTCTGTGTTCTATCATGTTGATACTTCTCTGTGTTCTATCATGTTGAGACCTCTGTGTTCTATCATGTTGATACCTCTGTGTGTTATATCATGTTGAGACCTCTGTGTTCTACCATGTTGATACCTCTGTGTTCTATCATGTTGATACCTCTGTGTGTTCTATCATGTTGAGACCTCTGTGTTCTATCATGTTGAGACCTCTGTGTTCTATCATGTTGAGACATCGGTGTTCTATCATGTTGAGACCTCTGTGTTCTATCATGTTGAGACCTCTGTGTTCTATCATGTTGAGACCTCTGTGTTCTATCATGTTGAGACCTCTGTGGTCTATCATGTTGAGACCTCTGTGTTCTATCATGTTGAGACCTCTGTGTTCTATCATGTTGAGACCTCTGTGTTCTATCATGTTGAGACCTCTGTGTTCTATCATGTTGAGACCTCTGTGTTCTATCATGTTGATACCTCTGTGTTCTATCATGTTGAGACCTCTCTGTGTTCTATCATGTTGAGACCTCTGTGTTCTATCATGTTGAGACCTCTGTGTTCTATCATGTTGAGACCTCTGTGTTCTATCATGTTGAGACCTCTGTATGTTCTATCATGTTGATACCTCTGTGTTCTATAATGTTGAGACCTCTCTGTGTTCTATCATGTTGAGACCTCTGTGTTCTATCATGTTGAGACCTCTGTGTTCTATCATGTTGAGACCTCTGTGTTCTATCATGTTGATACCTCTGTGTTCTATCATGTTGATACCTCTGTGTTCTATCATGTTGATACCTCTCTGTTCTATCATGTTGAGATCTCTGTGTTTTATCATGTTGAGACCTCTGTGTTCTATCATGTTGAGACCTCTGTGTTCTATCATGTTGAGACCTCTGTGTTCTATCATGTTGATACCTCTGTGTGTTCTATCATGTTGAGACCTCTGTGTTCTGTCATGTTGAGACCTCTGTGTTCTATCATGTTGAGACCTCTGTGTTCTATCATGTTGAGACCACTGTGTTCTATCATGTTGAGACCTCTGTGTTCTATCATGTTGATACCTCTGTGTGTTCTATCATGTTGAGACCTCTGTGTTCTATCATGTTGATACCTCTGTGTGTTATATCATGTTGAGACCTCTGTGTTCTACCATGTTGATACCTCTGTGTTCTATCATGTTGATACCTCTGTGTGTTCTATCATGTTGAGACCTCTGTGTTCTATCATGTTGAGACCTCTGTGTTCTATCATGTTGAGACATCGGTGTTCTATCATGTTGAGACCTCTGTGTTCTATCATGTTGAGACCTCTGTGTTCTATCATGTTGAGACCTCTGTGTTCTATCATGTTGAGACCTCTGTGGTCTATCATGTTGAGACCTCTGTGTTCTATCATGTTGAGACCACTGTGTTCTATCATGTTGAGACCTCTGTGTTCTATCATGTTGAGACCTCTGTGTTCTATCATGTTGAGACTTCTGTGTTCTATCATGTTGAGACCTCTGTTTGTTCTATCATGTTGAGACCTCTGTGTTCTATCATGTTGAGACCTCTGTGTTCTATCATGTTGAGACCTCTGTGTTCTATCATGTTGAGACCTCTGTGTTCTATCATGTTGAGACCTCTGTGTTCTATCATGTTGAGACCTCTGTGTTCTATCATGTTGAGACCTCTGTGTTCTATCATGTTGATACCTCTGTGTTCTATCATGTTGAGACCTCTCTGTGTTCTATCATGTTGAGACCTCTGTGTTCTATCATGTTGAGACCTCTGTGTTCTATCATGTTGAGACCTCTGTGTTCTATCATGTTGAGACCTCTGTATGTTCTATCATGTTGATACCTCTGTGTTCTATAATGTTGAGACCTCTCTGTGTTCTATCATGTTGAGACCTCTGTGTTCTATCATGTTGATACCTCTGTGTTCTATCATGTTGATACCTCTGTGTTCTATCATGTTGATACCTCTCTGTTCTATCATGTTGAGATCTCTGTGTTTTATCATGTTGAGACCTCTGTGTTCTATCATGTTGAGACCTCTGTGTTCTATCATGTTGAGACCTCTGTGTTCTATCATGTTGATACCTCTGTGTGTTCTATCATGTTGAGACCTCTGTGTTCTGTCATGTTGAGACCTCTGTGTTCTATCATGTTGAGACCTCTGTGTTCTATCATGTTGAGACCACTGTGTTCTATCATGTTGAGACCTCTGTGTTCTATCATGTTGATACCTCTGTGTGTTCTATCATGTTGAGACCTCTGTGTTCTATCATGTTGATACCTCTGTGTGTTATATCATGTTGAGACCTCTGTGTTCTACCATGTTGATACCTCTGTGTTCTATCATGTTGATACCTCTGTGTGTTCTATCATGTTGAGACCTCTGTGTTCTATCATGTTGAGACCTCTGTGTTCTATCATGTTGAGACATCGGTGTTCTATCATGTTGAGACCTCTGTGTTCTATCATGTTGAGACCTCTGTGTTCTATCATGTTGAGACCTCTGTGTTCTATCATGTTGAGACCTCTGTGGTCTATCATGTTGAGACCTCTGTGTTCTATCATGTTGAGACCACTGTGTTCTATCATGTTGAGACCTCTGTGTTCTATCATGTTGAGACCTCTGTGTTCTATCATGTTGAGACCACTGTGTTCTATCATGTTGAGACCTCTGTGTTCTATCATGTTGATACCTCTGTGTGTTCTATCATGTTGAGACCTCTGTGTTCTATCATGTTGATACCTCTGTGTGTTATATCATGTTGAGACCTCTGTGTTCTACCATGTTGATACCTCTGTGTTCTATCATGTTGATACCTCTGTGTGTTCTATCATGTTGAGACCTCTGTGTTCTATCATGTTGAGACCTCTGTGTTCTATCATGTTGAGACATCGGTGTTCTATCATGTTGAGACCTCTGTGTTCTATCATGTTGAGACCTCTGTGTTCTATCATGTTGATACCTCTGTGTTCTATCATGTTGAGACCTCTCTGTGTTCTATCATGTTGAGACCTCTGTGTTCTATCATGTTGAGACCTCTGTGTTCTATCATGTTGAGACCTCTGTGTTCTATCATGTTGAGACCTCTGTATGTTCTATCATGTTGATACCTCTGTGTTCTATAATGTTGAGACCTCTCTGTGTTCTATCATGTTGAGACCTCTGTGTTCTATCATGTTGAGACCTCTGTGTTCTATCATGTTGAGACCTCTGTGTTCTATCATGTTGATACCTCTGTGTTCTATCATGTTGATACCTCTGTGTTCTATCATGTTGAGATCTCTGTGTTCTATCATGTTGAGACCTCTGTGTTCTATCATGTTGAGACCTCTGTGTTCTATCATGTTGATACCTATGTGTTCTATCATGTTGAGATCTCTGTGTTCTATCATGTTGAGACCTCTGTGTTCTATCATGTTGAGACCTCTGTGTTCTATCATGTTGAAACCGCTGTGTTCTATCATGTTGATACTTCTCTGTGTTCTATCATGTTGAGACCTCTGTGTTCTATCATGTTGATACTTCTCTGTGTTCTATCATGTTGAGACCTCTGTGTTCTATCATGTTGATACCTCTTTGTTCTATCATGTTGAGATCTCTGTGTTTTATCATGTTGAGACCTCTGTGTTCTATCATGTTGAGACCTCTGTGTTCTATCATGTTGAGACCTCTGTGTTCTTTCATGTTGATACCTCTGTGTGTTCTATCATGTTGAGACCTCTGTGTTCTGTCATGTTGAGACCTCTGTGTTCTATCATGTTGAGACCTCTGTGTTCTATCATGTTGAGACCACTGTGTTCTATCATGTTGAGACCTCTGTGTTCTATCATGTTGATACCTCTGTGTGTTATATCATGTTGAGACCTCTGTGTTCTACCATGTTGATACCTCTGTGTTCTATCATGTTGATACCTCTGTGTGTTCTATCATGTTGAGACCTCTGTGTTCTATCATGTTGAGACCTCTGTGTTCTATCATGTTGAGACATCGGTGTTCTATCATGTTGAGACCTCTGTGTTCTATCATGTTGAGACCTCTGTGTTCTATCATGTTGAGACCTCTGTGTTCTATCATGTTGAGACCTCTGTGGTCTATCATGTTGAGACCTCTGTGTTCTATCATGTTGAGACCACTGTGTTCTATCATGTTGAGACCTCTGTGTTCTATCATGTTGAGACCTCTGTGTTCTATCATGTTGAGACCTCTGTGTTCTATCATGTTGAGACCTCTGTGTTCTATCATGTTGAGACCTCTGTTTGTTCTATCATGTTGAGACCTCTGTGTTCTATCATGTTGAGACCTCTGTGTTCTATCATGTTGAGACCTCTGTGTTCTATCATGTTGAGAACTCTGTGTTCTATCATGTTGAGACCTCTGTGTTCTATCATGTTGAGACCTCTGTGTTCTATCATGTTGATACCTCTGTGTTCTATCATGTTGATACTTCTCTGTGTTCTATCATGTTGAGACCTCTGTGTTCTGTCATGTTGAGACCTCTGTGTTCTATCATGTTGAGACTTCTGTGTTCTATCATGTTGATACCTCTCTGTGTTCTATCATGTTGAGACCTCTGTGTTCTATCATGTTGAGACCTCTGTGTTCTATCATGTTGAGACTTCTGTGTTCTATCATGTTGAGACCTCTGTGTTCTATCATGTTGATACTTCTCTGTGTTCTATCATGTTGAGACCTCTGTGTTCTATCATGTTGATACCTCTCTGTGTTCTATCATGTTGAGACCACTGTGTTCTATCATGTTGAGACCTCTGTGTTCTATCATGTTGAGACCTCTGTGTTCTATCATGTTGATACTTCTCTGTGTTCTATCATGTTGAGACCTCTGTGTTCTATCATGTTGATACCTCTGTGTTCTATCATGTTGAGACCTCTGTGTTCTATCATGTTGAGACCTCTGTGTTCTATCATGTTGAGACCTCTGTGTTCTATCATGTTGAGACCACTGTGTTCTATCATGTTGAGACCTCTGTGTTCTATCATGTTGAGACCTCTGTGTTCTATCATGTTGAGACCTCTGTGTTCTATCATGTTGATACTTCTCTGTGTTCTATCATGTTGAGACCTCTGTGTTCTGTCATGTTGAGACCTCTGTGTTCTATCATGTTGAGACTTCTGTGTTCTATCATGTTGAGACCTCTGTGTTCTATCATGTTGATACTTCTCTGTGTTCTATCATGTTGAGACCTCTGTGTTCTATCATGTTGATACCTCTGTGTTCTATCATGTTGAGACCTCTGTGTTCTATCATGTTGAGACCTCTGTGTTCTATCATGTTGATACTTCTCTGTGTTCTATCATGTTGAGACCTCTGTGTTCTATCATGTTGATACCTCTGTGTTCTATCATGTTGAGACCTCTGTGTTCTATCATGTTGAGACCTCTGTGTTCTATCATGTTGAGACCTCTGTGTTCTATCATGTTGTGATCACTGTGTTCTATCATGTTGAGACCTCTGTGTTCTATCATGTTGAGACCTCTGTGTTCTATCATGTTGAGACCTCTGTGTTCTATCATGTTGATACCTCTGTGTTCTATCATGTTGAGACCTCTGTGTGTTCTATCATGTTGAGACCTCTGTGTTCTATCATGTTGAGACCTCTGTGTTCTATCATGTTGAGACCTCTGTGTTCTATCATGTTGAGACCTCTGTGTGCTATCATGTTGAGACCTCTCTGTGTTCTATCATGTTGAGACCTCTGTGTTCTATCATGTTGAGACCTCTGTGTTCTATCATGTTGATACTTCTCTGTGTTCTATCATGTTGAGACCTCTGTGTTCTGTCATGTTGAGACCTCTGTGTTCTATCATGTTGAGACTTATGTGTTCTATCATGTTGAGACCTCTGTGTTCTATCATGTTGATACCTCTGTGTTCTATCATGTTGAGACCTCTGTGTTCTATCATGTTGAGACCTCTGTGTTCTATCATGTTGAGACCTCTGTGTTCTATCATGTTGAGACCTCTGTGTTCTATCATGTTGAGACCTCTGTGTGTTCTATCATGTTGAGACCTCTGTGTTCTATCATGTTGAGACCTCTGTGTTCTATCATGTTGATACCTCTGTGTTCTATCATGTTGAGACCTCTGTGTTCTATCATGTTGAGACCTCTGTGTTCTATCATGTTGAGACCTCTGTGTTCTATCATGTTGAGACCTCTGTGTTCTATCATGTTGAGACCTCTGTGTTCTATCATGTTGAGACCTCTGTGTTCTATCATGCTGAGACCTCTGTGTTCTATCATGTTGAGACCTCTGTGTTCTATCATGTTGAGACCTCTGTGTTCTATCATGTTGATACCTCTGTGTTCTATCATGTTGATACCTCTGTGTTCTATCATGTTGATACCTCTGTGTTCTATCATGTTGAGACCTCTGTGTTCTATCATGTTGATACCTCTGTGTTCTATCATGTTGATACCTCTGTGTTCTATCATGTTGATACCTCTGTGTTCTATCATGTTGAGACCTCTGTGTTCTATCATGTTGATACCTCTGTGTTCTATCATGTTGAGACCTCTGTGTTCTATCATGTTGATACCTCTCTGTGTTCTATAATGTTGAGACCTCTGTGTTCTATCATGTTGATACCTCTGTGTTCTATCATGTTGAGACCTCTGTGTTCTATCATGTTGAGACCTCTGTGTTCTATCATGTTGATACCTCTGTGTTCTATCATGTTGAGACCTCTGTGTTCTATCATGTTGAGACCTCTGTGTTCTATCATGTTGATACCTCTGTGTTCTATCATGTTGATACCTCTGTGTTCTATCATGTTGATACCTCTGTGTTCTATCATGTTGAGACCTCTGTGTTCTATCATGTCGAGACCTCTGTGTTCTATCATGTTGAGACCTCTGTGTTCTATCATGTTGATACCTCTGTGTTCTATCATGTTGAGACCTCTGTGTTCTATCATGTTGAGACCTCTGTGTTCTATCATGTTGAGACCTCTGTGTTCTATCATGTTGAGACCACTGTGTTCTATCATGTTGAGACCTCTGTGTTCTATCATGTTGAGACCTCTGTGTTCTATCATGTTGAGACCTCTGTGTTCTATCATGTTGATACTTCTCTGTGTTCTATCATGTTGAGACCTCTGTGTTCTGTCATGTTGAGACCTCTGTGTTCTATCATGTTGAGACTTCTGTGTTCTATCATGTTGAGACCTCTGTGTTCTATCATGTTGATACTTCTCTGTGTTCTATCATGTTGAGACCTCTGTGTTCTATCATGTTGATACCTCTGTGTTCTATCATGTTGAGACCTCTGTGTTCTATCATGTTGAGACCTCTGTGTTCTATCATGTTGATACTTCTCTGTGTTCTATCATGTTGAGACCTCTGTGTTCTATCATGTTGATACCTCTGTGTTCTATCATGTTGAGACCTCTGTGTTCTATCATGTTGAGACCTCTGTGTTCTATCATGTTGAGACCTCTGTGTTCTATCATGTTGTGATCACTGTGTTCTATCATGTTGAGACCTCTGTGTTCTATCATGTTGAGACCTCTGTGTTCTATCATGTTGAGACCTCTGTGTTCTATCATGTTGATACCTCTGTGTTCTATCATGTTGAGACCTCTGTGTGTCTATCATGTTGAGACCTCTGTGTTCTATCATGTTGAGACCTCTGTGTTCTATCATGTTGAGACCTCTGTGTTCTATCATGTTGAGACCTCTGTGTGCTATCATGTTGAGACCTCTCTGTGTTCTATCATGTTGAGACCTCTGTGTTCTATCATGTTGAGACCTCTGTGTTCTATCATGTTGATACTTCTCTGTGTTCTATCATGTTGAGACCTCTGTGTTCTGTCATGTTGAGACCTCTGTGTTCTATCATGTTGAGACTTATGTGTTCTATCATGTTGAGACCTCTGTGTTCTATCATGTTGATACCTCTGTGTTCTATCATGTTGAGACCTCTGTGTTCTATCATGTTGAGACCTCTGTGTTCTATCATGTTGAGACCTCTGTGTTCTATCATGTTGAGACCTCTGTGTTCTATCATGTTGAGACCTCTGTGTGTTCTATCATGTTGAGACCTCTGTGTTCTATCATGTTGAGACCTCTGTGTTCTATCATGTTGATACCTCTGTGTTCTATCATGTTGAGACCTCTGTGTTCTATCATGTTGAGACCTCTGTGTTCTATCATGTTGAGACCTCTGTGTTCTATCATGTTGAGACCTCTGTGTTCTATCATGTTGAGACCTCTGTGTTCTATCATGTTGAGACCTCTGTGTTCTATCATGCTGAGAACCTCTGTGTTCTATCATGTTGAGACCTCTGTGTTCTATCATGTTGAGACCTCTGTGTTCTATCATGTTGATACCTCTGTGTTCTATCATGTTGATACCTCTGTGTTCTATCATGTTGATACCTCTGTGTTCTATCATGTTGAGACCTCTGTGTTCTATCATGTTGATACCTCTGTGTTCTATCATGTTGATACCTCTGTGTTCTATCATGTTGATACCTCTGTGTTCTATCATGTTGAGACCTCTGTGTTCTATCATGTTGATACCTCTGTGTTCTATCATGTTGAGACCTCTGTGTTCTATCATGTTGATACCTCTCTGTGTTCTATAATGTTGAGACCTCTGTGTTCTATCATGTTGATACCTCTGTGTTCTATCATGTTGAGACCTCTGTGTTCTATCATGTTGAGACCTCTGTGTTCTATCATGTTGATACCTCTGTGTTCTATCATGTTGAGACCTCTGTGTTCTATCATGTTGAGACCTCTGTGTTCTATCATGTTGATACCTCTGTGTTCTATCATGTTGATACCTCTGTGTTCTATCATGTTGATACCTCTGTGTTCTATCATGTTGAGACCTCTGTGTTCTATCATGTCGAGACCTCTGTGTTCTATCATGTTGAGACCTCTGTGTTCTATCATGTTGATACCTCTGTGTTCTATCATGTTGAGACCTCTGTGTTCTATCATGTTGAGACCTCTGTGTTCTATCATGTTGAGACCTCTGTGTTCTATCATGTTGAGACCACTGTGTTCTATCATGTTGAGACCTCTGTGTTCTATCATGTTGAGACCTCTGTGTTCTATCATGTTGAGACCTCTGTGTTCTATCATGTTGATACTTCTCTGTGTTCTATCATGTTGAGACCTCTGTGTTCTGTCATGTTGAGACCTCTGTGTTCTATCATGTTGAGACTTCTGTGTTCTATCATGTTGAGACCTCTGTGTTCTATCATGTTGATACTTCTCTGTGTTCTATCATGTTGAGACCTCTGTGTTCTATCATGTTGATACCTCTGTGTTCTATCATGTTGAGACCTCTGTGTTCTATCATGTTGAGACCTCTGTGTTCTATCATGTTGATACTTCTCTGTGTTCTATCATGTTGAGACCTCTGTGTTCTATCATGTTGATACCTCTGTGTTCTATCATGTTGAGACCTCTGTGTTCTATCATGTTGAGACCTCTGTGTTCTATCATGTTGAGACCTCTGTGTTCTATCATGTTGTGATCACTGTGTTCTATCATGTTGAGACCTCTGTGTTCTATCATGTTGAGACCTCTGTGTTCTATCATGTTGAGACCTCTGTGTTCTATCATGTTGATACCTCTGTGTTCTATCATGTTGAGACCTCTGTGTGTTCTATCATGTTGAGACCTCTGTGTTCTATCATGTTGAGACCTCTGTGTTCTATCATGTTGAGACCTCTGTGTTCTATCATGTTGAGACCTCTGTGTGCTATCATGTTGAGACCTCTCTGTGTTCTATCATGTTGAGACCTCTGTGTTCTATCATGTTGAGACCTCTGTGTTCTATCATGTTGATACTTCTCTGTGTTCTATCATGTTGAGACCTCTGTGTTCTGTCATGTTGAGACCTCTGTGTTCTATCATGTTGAGACCTCTGTGTTCTATCATGTTGAGACCTCTGTGTTCTATCATGTTGATACCTCTGTGTTCTATCATGTTGAGACCTCTGTGTTCTATCATGTTGAGACCTCTGTGTTCTATCATGTTGAGACCTCTGTGTTCTATCATGTTGAGACCTCTGTGTTCTATCATGTTGAGACCTCTGTGTTCTATCATGTTGAGACCTCTGTGTTCTATCATGTTGAGACCTCTGTGTTCTATCATGTTGAGACCTCTGTGTTCTATCATGTTGAGACCTCTGTGTTCTATCATGTTGAGACCTCTGTGTTCTATCATGTTGAGACCTCTGTGTTCTATCATGTTGAGACCTCTGTGTTCTATCATGTTGAGACCTCTGTGTTCTATCATGTTGAGACCTCTGTGTTCTATCATGTTGAGACCTCTGTGTTCTATCATGTTGAGACCTCTGTGTTCTATCATGTTGAGACCTCTGTGTTCTATCATGTTGATACCTCTGTGTTCTATCATGTTGATACCTCTGTGTTCTATCATGTTGATACCTCTGTGTTCTATCATGTTGAGACCTCTGTGTTCTATCATGTTGATACCTCTGTGTTCTATCATGTTGATACCTCTGTGTTCTATCATGTTGATACCTCTGTGTTCTATCATGTTGAGACCTCTGTGTTCTATCATGTTGATACCTCTGTGTTCTATCATGTTGAGACCTCTGTGTTCTATCATGTTGATACCTCTGTGTTCTATCATGTTGAGACCTCTGTGTTCTATCATGTTGATACCTCTGTGTTCTATCATGTTGAGACCTCTGTGTTCTATCATGTTGAGACCTCTGTGTTCTATCATGTTGATACCTCTGTGTTCTATCATGTTGAGACCTCTGTGTTCTATCATGTTGAGACCTCTGTGTTCTATCATGTTGATACCTCTGTGTTCTATCATGTTGATACCTCTGTGTTCTATCATGTTGATACCTCTGTGTTCTATCATGTTGAGACCTCTGTGTTCTATCATGTTGAGACCTCTGTGTTCTATCATGTTGATACCTCTGTGTTCTATCATGTTGAGACCTCTGTGTTCTATCATTTGGAGACCTTTGTGTTCTATCATGTTGAGACCTCTGTGTTCTATCATGTTGAGACCTCTGTGTTCTATCATGTTGATACCTCTGTGTTCTATCATGTAGAGACCTCTGTGTTCTATCATGTTGATACCTCTGTGTTCTATCATGTTGAGACCTCTGTGTTCTATCATGTTGAGACCTCTGTGTTCTATCATGTTGAGACCTCTGCGTTCTATCATGTTGAGACCACTGTGTTCTATCATGTTGAGACCTCTGTGTTCTATCATGTTGAGACCTCTGTGTTCTATCATGTTGAGACCTCTGTGTTCTATCATGTTGAGACCTCTGTGTTCTATCATGTTGATACCTCTCTGTGTTCTATCATGTTGAGACCTCTGTGTTCTATCATGTTGAGACCACTGTGTTCTATCATGTTGAGACCTCTGTGTTCTATCATGTTGAGACCTCTGTGTTCTATCATGTTGAGACCTCTGTGTTCTATCATGTTGATACCTCTGTGTGTTTCTATCATGTTGATACCTCTCTGTGTTCTATCATTTGGAGACCTTTGTGTTCTATCATGTTGAGACCTCTGTGTTCTATCATGTTGAGACCTCTGTGTTCTATCATGTTGAGACCTCTGTGTTCTATCATGTTGAGACCTCTGTGTTCTATCATGTTGAGACCTCTGTGTTCTATCATGTTGATACCTCTCTGTGTTCTATTATGTTGAGACCTCTGTGTTCTATCATGTTGAGACCTCTGTGTTCTATCATGTTGAGACCTCTGTGTTCTATCATGTTGATACCTCTGTGTGTTCTATCATGTTGAGACCTCTGTGTTCTATCATGTTGAGACCTCTGTGTTCTATCATGTTGAGACCTCTGTGTTCTATCATGTTGATACTCTGTGTTCTATCATGTTGAGACCTCTGTGTTCTATCATGTTGAGACCTCTGTGTTCTATCATGTTGAGACCTCTGTGTTCTATCATGTTCTAATGATGACAGTCATGTTGAGACCTCTGTGTGTTCTATCTGTAGTTCATTAGATGAGCGGTATAGTACTGCTGCATGTATTCTATAGGCTCTGTCTCTCCCTCTCTCTCTCTCTCTCTCTCTCTCTCTCTCTCTCTCTCTCTCTCTCTCTCTCTCTCTCTCTCTCTCTCTCTCTCTCTCTCTCTCTCTCTCTCTTCATCTCCCTCTCCCCTCTCCCTCTCCCTCTCTCTCTCTCTCTCTCCCTCTCCCTCTCCCTCTCTCTCCTGCAACAGGCTGATCAAATTAAGATCCTACACCTGTATGTTGTGACATGATTGCCCATAGGTAGGTCTGTTTTACTGTACTGCTGGTTGTAGGACAGCTTGAGGATTTAATTGCTGGTTGTTGTTGTATATGTCTATATGTCTTGATCATTGATATCAAAGGATTATACTACAACATATAAACAACTAAGCATGCTTAATTATAAACATTTCTTGAGCATTTATCAAACATGTACTATACATACTCCTGAGTGAAACATAGTTTGGTGTTTAGTTCTGGTGCTCATAAGACCAACATATAGTAGTTTAGACAGAGATAAATACAGGGGGATTGGAATAATTACCTCGTTAGAGAAAATGGATACATAACAGCCTACTCCTGCATTTCAGCATAAAAATATGCTGAAATTATATTTTTCTTGGCTCTATTCAAAGCTCTTTATTGCCCCCTACCGGAGACTATAGGAACTGCATCTCAGAGACAACGAAACACAGGTGTTGTCAATCTATTAGATAGCGGATAACATTGTTTCTTGTGATGATGTTACCCTGTATTATGAGAGATTATGATGATAATGGACCTATGAGGCTCTGTATAGGGAATGCGGTGCCATTTGCGACATTGGAAGAGGTTTTTCCAGAGCATTCAGTAACATTTCCAGTTATCAACAGCTCTGTACAGAAGCTTCACCAACATGTGGGACATGTTTATATTTTAGACATTCAGCAGACGCTCTTATCCAGAGCGACTTACAGTTAGTGAGTGCATTCATTTTTCATACTGCCCCCCCCGTGGGAAACAAAACCACAACACTGCCGTTGCAAGCGCCATGCTCTACCAACTGAGCTACAGGAGGCTAATTCCACGAAATGAGTTCCTTTTGCTGCCCATTGATATTTTAAGTAGAAATTGTGCACCAATATTGTATTTTAAATGCCTGTCCTTATTAAATGAACATGGAACATTTCCAGATGGAAAATTCAATAAATCAGATTTTTTATATGAATAAAGAGTTACTAAAGTGACAAAATTTGCCATGCATTTTGACATGTGCCTCTGTGCACTCTCTGTGACTTCTAGGAACATTTTAACCCACTTAACCACAACATTTCTCCAAGTTGTTACCATAGTTGTAAAGCCCTAGTTATTTCTGAAGATTATTATTCATTGAACGTGATTAGTGATTCATTTTAAGGTCAACCTTGTTGTGTGAACTCAACTCTTTTAATATGGTGAAAATATTCCTTTTAAATGTATTTTTCAAAAGGAACATCGAACATCTAATAGTTAAATCATAGTGTAAAAGCAGGTTGTACTCTTTTTGGCCAATTCCTGGTGTTTTTTGGTGGGAAACTAAGTGGGGTCGAGCACAACACATCAACCCTGTTACTCATAGATAGACAGGCTAGAAATGTTTAAACATATTTTTGTGAAGCTTGCGTTCAATTGCCCCTCCCTGTTGAACATAACAAGCTTCCATTCCCCCTGTCACGAGGCGATTTATGGCTGATTTAAGAGGAAATCCTCAACCCTGTTACGATCAACCCTGTTACGGTCAACCCTGTTACGATCAACCCTGTTACGGTCAACTCTGTTACGGTCAACCCTGTTACGGTCAACCCTGTTACGGTCAACCCTGTTACGATCAACCCTGTTGCTTCATTAGGCACTTAACAGGCACTTACTATAGTCTTTATTTTTTATTTTTTTAGACGTGTTGAGATGTAAAGACGTGTTTCTTATTAAGTTGAACATGTGCTCTTCATGACAGAATGTTAAAATTAGGTGAAATCAAAAAAGTATTTTACACTACCCAAAAGGGACTCGTTTCGTGGAATGACCCAAATGGGTCATTTTCAGACCATGCCAAAGAGATCTGGAAAAAAATGACAAGGAAACAAATTATATGAATCAAATTCAATTAATCAATTTCAGTTGAGCAATGATAAGTGTATCGCCATGTCATTGATATGAACTTTTCAGCACAGCTAATCCTTCAGTGTCCATGGCTAGCCTCTATTGTTTCACCTTAGCTGTTGTAGTTAGTACAGGAGAAAGCCTAGGCTGACTTCATAACCTCTAGATCTATGGAAGCTCAGGTGGATTGGGTCGATATGGCCTCTCTCAACACAGGTTGATGCATCACAGGGGGACAGCATGCTCTGTCATCTCGGAAATACCTCGCTCAGCCCCCCCCCAAAAAAGAATTCCCATTCACAGAGATACATAGAGATATTTTTAGTAGTATTGATTTTCACCAGGGACATGGGTTTTAAGGCAGGATAATGAAGCAGAAAAGTGTATTTAAACAATTATTAGGTTTTATGTGATTATTGGGAGAGCTGAGTTACTCTCTAAACAGCACTGAATAATGTTTCTAATTCAAACACTGAGAATATAAACATAAAGCATGCCTTTATTTCTTAAATAAATATCGGAGTGACAGTCAATATACTGGCCAAACCTCATCCTAAATTTCCTTTGTTGAAAAAAAGAGATCTGCAAATTGATGTCAGAAATATTTTTTTCAGATTTATAGTCCTTTATATTCCTGCCACTGGCCAAAACCCAAGGGTGTAAAAAAAAAAAAAACCCGGGGCAATAATGCCTTACTACCGCTAATGGAACCGGAATGTTAAATTATGTAAATGAGTTCTAGAACCCATTAGGAACATGGCCAGTTTTAATAAATTGGGTATCCCGTTCTACTTCTTATCAAGCCAGTTGGCACGGTAATGCATGGGAGAGGTACATTTAATTTAATGTTAATTGCTCTTCGTAATGTTATTCCTGCCTCTGTGACCTAATGAGAGATACCATAATATATTATTACAAGCTCTGGGAAGCCGTTTGGGTTTTTTAATTGGGGACAATAATAAAGTATGTTGGGGACACGTCTATACTAATCTGACAGGCCAATTAGAGGATAGTTTAAGTGGGTTCTCATTGTGTTGTCTGCGGTGTTGGCCTGAATGGCCTGTCCCATTGAAAATTCCTTGTTTGGTTGTTTTTTGACAGGTATTACAGGTATTTGGTCCTCTGTAGCTCAGCTGGTAGAGCACGGCGCTTGTAACGCCAGGGTAGTGGGTTCGATCCCCGGGACCACCCATACGTAAAAATGTATGCACACATGACTGTAAGTCGCTTTGGATAAAAGCGTCTGCTAAATGGCATATTAAGATATTATCTGTTATGATTTTGTGATGAATGAACCCTTGAAATAAGTTCTGAGTTTGGGGTTTGGAAATACATTTTATTTATTTATTATTGGACTGGTGTATTGTACTAAAACCAGACAACACTTTAAAGACTCCTCCTGCTGACAGCATGTCTGCCGGGCTTCATGGTAGATAAGTATGTGCCCGATGTTGCCCGGTAGCTGCCCACCATTCTGACAACCTGACATCTAAAGGTAGCTACTAAGGCTTTCAGGAAACCATTTTGATTAGTCAACATCACCCTGAGGAGCAACACTGGCAAAACAACTGAACTGTCTGGGCTGGGAGAGAGAGAGAAGTACAGTCCTTAACCCACAGCCTAAGCTGCTTAGTGTGGAGGAGAATGTATGAATGCATCCCAAATGGTACCATAAGCCCTTTATAGTGCACAGGGCTCTGGTCAAAAAGTAGTGCACTACGTAGGGGGAATAGGGTACCATTTGGGATGCATCCCCTGAGTGCTTACTCACACATATCTGTGTTCGCTGCTGAAGTGTCATTTAGTCTGCAGATCCTCTTTAGCATAAAGAAAGCGTTGATACATACTGAAGACTATTGCAGTGTGGCTCAGTTGATAATCTGGTGCCTGCAGAACAAACCTTCCGCTGGGATTAAACCATAACACAGCTCTGTAATCTGTAAATCCCTCCGGGGTGGACCAGTCCTCTGGCCGGGGGGGGGGGGGGGGGGGCATTTCCTCAAATTCCCAAAGTCCTCGTCCTCCTTGTCTCTGATCCATGGAGTATGGTGGTGGACTTCACATATGTAGGATTTTGGCACTCTCAGTGATGTCACGATGTCTTTCCTTCTTAACTTTCACAAGAAGCAGTCGATTGCCTTTCATCTTT
>NW_028156091.1:0-26277 GCF_964263955.1 Coregonus lavaretus | reverse complement strand
TGTGTGTGTGTGTGTGTGTGTGTGTGTGTGTGTGTGTGTGTGTGTGTGTGTGTGTGTTACTTAACAAACAGATGCATAATTACTGATAAAATACAAGAGGTCATTAGATTTGACAAAATAGAGGATAACTAGACCACAGCCCAACACAGATAGCATAGCAACGTAGCCACTGTATTGTACATGGATCTAGGCCTATGGGGCTATACAAATAGCCACTGTATTGTACATGGATCTAGGCCTATGGGGCTATACAAATAGCCACTGTATTGTACATGGATCTAGGCCTATGGGGTCTATACAAATAGCCACTGTATTGTACATGGATCTAGGCCTATGGGGTCTATACAAATAGCCACTGTATTGTACATGGATCTAGGCCTATGGGGCTATACAAATAGCCACTGTATTGTACATGGATCTAGGCCTATGGGGCTATACAAATAGCCACTGTATTGTACATGGATCTAGGCCTATGGGGCTATACAAATAGCCACTGTATTGTACATGGATCTAGGCCTATGGGGCTATACAAATAGCCACTGTATTGTACATGGATCTAGGCCTATGGTGTCTATACAAATAGCCACTGCATTGTACATGGATCTAGGCCTATGGGGCTATACAAATAGCCACTGTATTGTACATGGATCTAGGCCTATGGGGCTATACAAATAGCCACTGTATTGTACATGGATCTAGGCCTATGGGGCTATACAAATAGCCACTGTATTGTACATTAAAGGGATACTTCGGAATTTTGGCAATCAGTCCATTTATCTACTTCCCCAAAGTCAGATTAACTCATGGATACCAGTGTTATGTCTCTGTGTCCAGTATGAAGGAAGTTAGAGTTAATTTTGAGAGCCAATGCTAACTAGCGTTAGTGCAATGACTGAAGTCACTGCGCTAATGCTAGTTAGTAATTGCGCTAGCGCTAGTTAGCAACTTCCTTCAAATTGCACGCAGAGACATAAAAATGGTATCCACAAGTTCATCTGACTCTGGGGAGGTACTGTAGATAAAGGGCCTCATTGCCAAAATCCCGAAGTATCCCTTTAAACTATATCTAGGCCTATGCGATCCATATCAATAGCCACTGTATTGTACATGGAGCTGTATGTTTGCCTATGCATTCCATATGGGGTATTTGTTATTTGGAGAACACTCACTGATATAACATTTAACTGAAAACCAGCCTCACCTCCCCAGAAGCATTGATAAGTTCAATGCAGCATACTACTTTTCTTTATACTATGCCCACATTTATAGCCATAATTGTTTTTAGAAAAGTTTATGATAACTCAAAAAGGAAAATGAAATGGTCAAACACACAAAGTTAATTTCCACCAACGTCTGTCGGACAGAACTATTTGTTTGAACTGCCTATCATGGTTTTTTCTCTTGCTTCATTTAGCTGTGGTTAGACAACCGCCGTAAGAAGTCCTTAATTAACTAAATGAAGACTAAGAGAACCCTGACAATTAGTGTCTCTAGTAGGATTCCTCAAATAAATGCCTCTTCCTTGACAGTTCAGCGTAATTACATTCCTACACGTTTTTTTAATTCGATATTTTAGCGCCAGAGTGAGAATTGGCAGGCATGTATTTGAGGGAAAGAGATACGTCTCTGTGAAAACCACAGCAAAATGGAGATACATCTATCAAGACCACATGAGAGAGAAACTAGGTCTGCGTCCCAAATAGCACCCTATTCCCTATATAGTGCACTACTTTTGATCAGGACCCACTATATATAGGCGCTGTATCAAAAGTAGTGCACTATATAGGGGATAGGGTGCCTTTTGGGACGCAGGCCTTTCTCTCTTTTTCCGTCTCTCCCTCCCTCTCTCCCTCTTTTGGAGAGTAGAATGGGAGATATATTGCACTTCTATCCCCATTTCAGAGATAAATTCAACAACCCTACATTCAGCAGTGCTGTAAGCATTTCATTCCTCATGGATATCCATATCCACTATTCTAAAACGAACCCAACTCCAAATCCATCTGCTCTGTGCAGTTTGTACTGTAAATACTTTTTTCCATCTATGATCCAATTACTTTGCTTTAAACATCACCAAAACACAGGCAGTTACTCACAACTAGAGTTGTAAAATGCTGGTAATGTTCCCAAAATTCCCAGGTTTACACAAAAAAAATCATGTTGAGAGAATAGCGGTTGGAGGAATCTCTGTTTATTCCTTCCTGATTCCGGGAATCCTCCAACTGGGATATCTGGAAACCTTAGGAATTTTGCAACCCTACTCACCACGTTAGAGTACCATCCAAGTACCGTCAACACCCAACATCTCGAATCTTACAGTAAACCTCAGACCCAAACACCTTGCTTGTCGCTTCAGTTGTATACATCGGCAGCCATATTTGTTACGTTCATCATCATCGTCGTCACGGTGACGTCATTACCTGTGATATTCTCCTGCTTGGGGATAATTCCGTGGGTGGGCGTCGATAAGCAATCCTCATCATCGTAGCGCGGCGACACCTGAACGGCTACCTCCACGGGGCGTCTCGACGGGTGTTTGTCTCGGCATGTGTTTGAGGAGGGACGGGGCGAGGCGAGGGGAACGGCGGAGGGCGACCGCCTGTGACCGTCGTTTAAAGTTTTGTCCGTGCAGGGGCCGCCGCTGCACTGCCGCCTCTTGTGCTCGATGAAGAGCAGGATGTGGGCAAGGGGGAAGCGGGAGTGGCACTGGCCACAGGTGAGCAGGTCCTGGTCCCCCTTGAGGAGGATCCTGTTGTTCCCATGCTGGCCCAGCCTGGGGTGGTCCTCATACTCCTCCTCTGGGGGGAGAACGGCCGACAGGGGCTCAGCTGGAGAGGAGAGAGAGGAGGGGAGATAGTTAGACACAGTAATACTTCTATACAGAATACCTGACAGGGTTGAGATCTACATAGAGGACTATGACTAATATTTCATCTAAGGCAGCTGACAACTGTGGTGGAGAGTTAGATACTTTATGGACAGTGGACACAAAACACTGATTGAGATCTACAATCAAGTATCATTTCAAGGAAGAGTGAGATGCAGTATATAGGGTATTGTAGTGTTGCAATCTGCATATGCATCTATTGCTATTGTTTTTATGACTATTATTACTGATAATATAGAAGGCACAACCAATGAAGAGAGAGGAATGAATATCCAGTAGTAGGCCTGTAGAATCATGTTCAAGTCTATTTAAGTCCTATCGTTTTAATGACTATTATCAGTGTTATTGTCATGATCATTTCCAGTGTTAGAATTAATCATCATAATCTAGAAGGCACCTGTGGTTTATAGTGATTGCATTTCCAGGTGATGCACAGTCTTAGAAAATATATGAGCGACAGATTTGAAAGAGGGGGAAGGAAGGAAGGTTGGTAGAAAGAAGACAGGACAAAACTATAGCACTGTTTTTCTGATAAGCCAGCCAGCGACACCGTTCAGTCAGTGTGCTGCTTGCTGCCTGAACGATTAAGGCGCTTGACCCTCTTTATTGTGGTGCCAATCTCGCGTTTTTAATGAACCTAACACCTCGGAGAATCAAAAAATAGATTTTAATTTGAGTTCAAGATGATTGGCCCCCATTTCGTTAAAAGTGCTGGGATCTCGTGAACCGAGGTTAGATATTGAGGAGTATATGTGGAGTAGGTCCCTGAAGTATACAGGCAGTCAAGGAGCATTTTTTAAAATAGTTAATCTATCTACAGTAAACGACATCTCAATGCCCAACTGGGATGTTCAGATAAAATGTGATGAATTCTCGCCGTCTGTTCTGAACCTTAAATTCTGTGTCGGGTCAGACGAGAAGGAGGTGGGGAGGAGGAGGGAGGGGGGAGGGGGGGGGGGGGGCTATGCAATTCAGATAGGCCTGTATGTTTGGCTGCATGTATTGAGGCTGAGGGAATCTTTTCATTTTTATTCGAGCTTAACTCAGACAGTTTATGCTATCAGGACATAGCAGTCTAACTGAGGCTCTGTGCGAAAAAGTCTACCTTCAAACCCAAATAATCTCATTTGTTGTGTAGGCAACTGGTTGATGAATACAAATTTAAATATATATTATTCCTCAACATCCAAGTGAGCACCAGAATTTCAACTGATTGAACTTAATCCAATAACTACTGAAATTAGGCAATAGGCTATTAAATAGCTATTACTTAATTATTACACGGTAATGATCCCTTATTTCAAGTACCCTAGCTGCTATATGCAGGGATCATACAACGCAGCCTATATGGACAAGGAGGAATCTTACTTGAATGGACGCTATTTTCAATAGGCCAAAACTAGCTATTCAAATACTTCAAACTATGTATGTAAATAACAGAGTTTTCAATTTGAATAATATTACCATGCATTTGCCAGTAAGGCTGTAATCCTATAGGCCTATACCTCTCATTTGTCGTATTTGAATGATGAACTCAGTCCCTCGTGAGCATGTTGATAAAACTAACCATTTGGCAATTAGGATTCATTTTTGTCATATTTTGACATTTAATTGAAAGAAACAGTGATAGAGTAAGATTTCGTTGAAATAGGGGACTAATATACCTCGAAGAATGAATAGGCTTGCAATATGCTATAGAGTCCAATGTAAGGCTACATAGGGGGAAACTATGTATATCACAGTGGCCTATAGATGTTTGAAATTAAGTCACATTTTGCCTACTGATCATTTCTTGCAGAAAATAAAACGTTCTCAAATGGCTATTGTTTTATCCATCTTCGAATTAAATGGAAAAGACTGAATATCCATGAAGAAATCTATTTAAATGCTTCAATTTTCATTTATTTGGAATACTATAATAGGTATATTTATAAGATATCACAAGGGCATAACAAGGAACATCAAATATACGACCACGTATTTTTCGTAAAACGAATAACTGCGCTTGGTCAAGCAGGCAATCTAGATCCAGCAATTAAGTAGCCTAGATCAAGTTCAAGTTCATCGATGTGTATGTCTACAATCATATTCTGCCCCCTACCGGCGCCGTCCATAAAAATACTACAATTGAAGGCATATGTTACGAGAACCTAATTTGCTTCCACCGAGAATTGAATGGCAAAAGAGAAACAACTGTGTGGAAACATTGTAGCGATTTACAGAATATGTGGAACGAAAAACGAAACATTTTTACGGATATTCATGTTATTTACACTCCTTTCCAAACGCTCTAGCCCCCAGTAATGTAAAAAAAGAAATTAACACAGTTGAAATCATGCCATCATACACCACGGCATAAACAGCATAAAAGCAATAGCTTATCGAATATACATGTATAACTCATAAATTACTCTAAAACGCCACTTCAGTAGGCCTACCCAAATGTAATATGTGCTTGCATAAAAGCCTAACCTCCCGAGCCCTCTCTGAAATTAACCTAACGTTAAACGTAACGCAGCGGAGTGTCCAAAAGTAGATTTAATAGAACGTCTCCAATTATTCCTATGCTTATTGTTGTATCCATTCAAATTAACTCATGATGTACACGATAACAGTGTAATTGGATCACTAGGCTACATGGAGGTACAGGGGTATTCTTGGATCGGGAACTCTATCCTACATCCCTCGATATCAAAGCTGGCTTGGTTCCACACACGAGGTCTTCTGTATGCGGTATGAGTATGTAAACACCACTTCTCCCCATTCAAGAAAAGAAAACATCGCTCGAAAAAATATACGCTATCAAACAAATAGTAATAACAAAGTGGAATTGTTAATATGGGGATAAACTTTGTTTTTCGTAGCCTATTCCAAATCGAAAACTGATATTACTTTATGGAAATATCCATAGGGCTACCTTGATAGGCAAAGGTATCCCTCCACTACAGCCTATATGTCCTTTAAATGGCGAAAGAAGCCTGTGTTGTAGCCTCGGCATATACGTGCAAAATAGCCTTATACATGATTGTTTACCAAATATACAATATTTTCCAAGGTCCAAGTTTTTGCGGTATAAAGTTATCCAATTCAATGAGAGCGTTCTTGCCACGCTTTTAAGTTATTTCCACGGGTCCGCGTCATGTCCAGTTGCCTAATAACATTATCCGAATAAGTTGCACTTCCCGAGAAGAGGCTGTGTGCGTTCTAGTTTACCACATTATAGAAGATGCAATTTTCAATACTACTTACGCGAAAACTCCCGCTTGCTCAAGTGCTGGGGTTTGCCTTGCTTGCGGCGAGACATGTTGGTAAGTGGTGGCGTTCAGCTTAGTTCACATTGGCAGAGCCGTCCTACAATGTAATAGACTCCAGAGAAAATATCTTCATCGATGCGTTTGACATCCAAAAAAAATGAATTATAGATCACACCACGATGACGCGCGGGGTACGGGCTGTGCGGCAGTCTTCATGACTTTTTTGCAAAGACAGAGAGAGGGATATGAGCAAAGCCCCCTGAGCTGCAAGTTCAAGTGCGGACGTGACGTTCCTACGAACTTGAACGTCAGGCGATGGATGGACATAGAGATACAAAACATGGGCAGGGCAAAGCTGGGGAGGAGGAGGTGGAGATGGAATGATAAAACCAATGGACAGTCATTACGGGATCCGCATATGAAAAAAGAAAGGGACCCCGAAGACGCCAATGGACAGAGAGATCAGGGGGGCCGGGCCAATAGAGAAGGAGAGAGAGAGAGAGAGAGAGAGAGAGAGAGAGAGAGAGAGAGAGAGAGAGAGAGAGAGAGAGAGAGAGATTGGAAATGAACGTGAACCTTGGGATACAGCATATCCAAGTGGAAGGATTCTTGACAACAAAAACGGAGAAAAAATGGGACCAGTGTATATGATCCTAAGAAGAAATATGAACCATTAGCCTATTACTGCATGGATAAAAACAATTTATATTGGACAGGAAAGGATGCGAGTGCACTTTACGGATCGATTTAATTGGATAAAATAAAATAAATAGGCCTATTGAATTCATTTTGGATATCGATCTCCGTGCCTATCGGACCAGTTCGGTTCAGAGATAATGGCTTAAAGAAACTTATGTTACAATGATACAGCCCGATAGGCTATAAGCTTTATTAAATAGGCTATAATTAAGAATGTGATATTTTAGCAGTCCATAGCCTACCACCATATTTTGTCCACTAAATAATACCCTAATTTTGGTTCTTGCGCAAAAGCACTCCACATCTTGCACTAACAATATAATATTACGACGTCACATAATAGGCCTATGTTCCATTTTAAAGGTTAATAATAATAATAATAATATGCCATTTAGCAGACGCTTTTATCCAAAACGACTTACAGTCATGCGTGCATACATTTTTGTGTATGGGTGGTCCCGGGGATCGAACCCACTACCTTGGCGTTACAAGCGCCGTGCTCTACCAGTTGAGCTACAGGCATATCAAGTTAAGGCTAAATAGACTTCTAACACCAATTGAAGTCGTAATACACCAATTGACAGACCTATAACAGGCAGTTTACTTCATCAAAGTGGATACTTTTGACATTTGAATTTCATTTTAAAGCATGTCGACATGAAAAATTAGATATTCGTATTTTTTGCTATCAAATGATCTAGGTCACACTATCACTAGTCAATGGAATAAAATAACCTACAGTAAAATGCGGATATTCTGTAGGCTACAGTACACCTGTTAGTATTTGTTTCTCACGGACTTGAGTTGTCATGCCATCTTGAAGACAATTGATAAGCTACTACTTCACAGAAATATTCGTTTCTTTTTTTTTTTTTTTTTTTTTTTTCATTCTCTTTGTTTTAATAACCCTTGCATTATTATTTTGTTTTTGAAGTATAACCTACATTTCTCATGTGAACAAAAGTCGACTATAATAAAATAAGTCACCTAATTAATAAATAGGTAATTAAAAGTGTTAATTATGTGCTTTTTCCTCATAAGGAAATCTATTTTTGTAGTCTAATCCACATGCGTAAAGTTATCGTTGCCCACTGAAATAAAGAATATATACGACACATTTCTGTTCATGTGGCCCACTGTTAGTGTAATAAAGTGTCATATTTCACACAATGAAAACATGCTAATTCAAATGTTTGATACATTGCAACATAGCCTAAATTACAGGCGAGACAAACAAACAAAACAGGCTAAAACTGGTGATTTTATCAGCCTTGCAGAAGATCTTTAGTTTTAGGAAACTATTTTAATGTAAGCAATGTGCGCTTTGACAGGCTACTGTTGACAGCTCACTTGCGCTTGGCCTCTGCGTCTTAGGTACTCTGTATCGTGTAGCGTTCTACTGGAACCATCACAAGTCTATACAACGGCGCTATCTAGTGGTCCTTTGCTAATACTGCGAAGGAGACGTTGTTTGAAGCCCACCCTGCACTTTATGTTATTTGCCAGTGGATGATGCTAAAAGATCATAGTAGAATCCACATCTGCCTTGCATAATGCTTGCTCCTATAGCCTTTAGTTCACATAAGACACCACAGTTCAACACAGTTCAAAGAGCCATTCAACATGGTTTAATTTAAGCTATTTCTTGTGTGCTTTGTACAAATTATTGTATTATTAATTGTTATTATCAATTCGGTCTTCTAATTGGAACACGTTCTACTTCTATGTGTGCATAAATCAACAGCAGTTGCCTTGATATTAAACTTTGGGAGATCAAACTAGGGGAGATTCTCAATTGGATAGAAGTCCGTCCTCTCCTTGAAACCGATTAGTGGTCCAGGGTCGAGTGGTCGAGGATAGTGTCAATTCATTAGTAGGCGAACAGAGGTCCTATGCACAAGAGTATCCTCCTGGTGGCTAGCGCAAAAGTGTTTTAAAATCTGCCAAACATTTGAATCAGCTGTTGTTTTCTTGGAGGTGAAAATAATGCACACATTTAAAAATATACACTTATCCTTTTGTATATAAAATGTATTGCACAACTAGATGAACTATACTGAAGAAAAATATAAATGCAACATGTAAAGTGTTGGTCCCATGTTTCATGAGCTGAAATAAAAGATCCCAGAAAAAAATATTCATACGCACAAAAAGCTTCTTTCTCTCAAATGTTGTGCACAAATTTGTTTACATCCCTCTTAGTGAGCATTTCACCTTTGCCAAGATAATCCATCCACCTGACAGGTGTGGCATATCAAGAAGCTGACTAAACAGCATGATAATTACCTTGTGCTGGGGACAATAAAAAGCCACTCTAAAATGTGCAGTTTTGTCACACAACACAATGCCACAGATTCCTCAAGTTTTGAGGGAGCGTGCAATTGGGATGCTGACTGCAGGAATGTCCACCAGAGCGGTTGCCAGATAATTTAATGTTAATTTCTCTACCATAAGCCGCCTCCAACATCGTTTTAGAGAATTTGGCAGTACGTCCAACCGGCCTCACAACCGCAGACCAAGTGTAACCACGCCAGCCCAGGACCTCCACATCCGGCTTCTTCACCTGCGGGATCGTCTGAGACCAGCCACCCAGACAGCTGATGAAACTGAGGAGTATTTCTGTCTGTAATAAAGCCCTTTTGGGGAGAAAAACTCATTCTGATCGGCTGGCCCTGGCTCCCCAGTGGGTGGGCATGGCTGTGCCCCTGCCCAGTCATGTGAAATCTATAGATTAGGGCCTAATTTATTTATTTCAATTGAATGATTTCCTTAAATGAACTGTAACTCAGTAAAATCGTTAAAATTGTTGAGTTTATATTTTTGTTCAGTATAGTTTTTTGCACTTTAACCATTTATTTTAGAATTCCATTTGCCTGATTTATCCATGAGGTCAATGGTGACTTTAAAACAGTTACAGAGTTTAATGGTTGTGATAGGAGAAAACTGAGGATGCAGGCAGGTCACTTGTGCTACAAGTCAGAATTCGATGTCCATCCATATCTGAGGACGTTGGGAGATGACTTGGAAACCGGCCACTAGGGGCAACAGTGAGCGCTGTTACCTTCAATTAGGTTCCGGTTTTGTTGTGGTGTGTGGATGGATGAGTGTAAGCATTTGCCACTGATTTGAAAGATTGCATGTTTGAATACAGTGATAGAAAGTTGTTTATTATATATATTTTTAACCCTATCCCAAACCTTAACCCTTTTACCTTAAGCATTCGCAGTTAATGCCTAACCTTAAAATGTCGGAGTTAATGCCTAAACTTAACCTTAAACATGTACAAATTTGACATTTGGAAGAACTTCAAAATGTGATGTTTGGGAAACATGGATGAACATCTAATTCTGAAAAGAACGAAGCCTGTACAGAATAAAACATATTCCAAAACATGCATCCTGTTTGCAATAATGCACTAAAGTAAAACTGCAAAAAAAATTGGCTAAGAAATTATCTTTATGTCCTGAGTACCTCTCTTCATATTTTCAAGCATGGTGATGGCTGCATCATGTTATAGGTATGCTTGTCATCGGCAAGGACTAGTTTTGTAGGATAAAAAGAAATGGAATAGAGCCAAGCACAGGCAAAATCCTAGAGGAAAACCTGGTTCAGTCTGTTTTCCAACAGACACTGGGAGACAAATTCACCTTTCAACAGGACAATAACCTTCAACACAAGGCCAAATATAGACTGGAATATCCTACCAAGACAACATTGAATGTTCCTGAGTGACCTAGTTCCAGTTTTGACTTAAATCGGCTTGAAAAACCATGACAAGATCAATGATCAACAACCAACTTGATAGAGCTTGACGTATTTTGAAAATAATAATGTGCAAATATTGTACAACCCAGGTGTGTAAAGCTCTAAGAGACTTACCCATAAAGATTCACAGCTGTAATCACTGCCAAAGGTGATTCTAACATGTATTGACTCAGGGGTGTGAGTACATACTGTATGTAAATGAAATGTTACATTTTTTGCGTCTGAGTGTATGCTCTTCTCTCGTCTAGCCTGGTCTGTGTGCCTGCCCGTTCTTCAGTCTAAGCCCATGTCACAGTGAGCCAGGAATGATGGATGACAATTGAGCCAGCCACGTGAACAAGATGAGATTGTATTGTACAGCTGAAAAATCTATACTGGATAGAAAACGAAACAAGACCTACGTCCCTCTGGTATGGCAGGCTGCCAGATCCTATCCCTCAGCCCCCTCCATCTACCCTCCATCACCACTAACAGCAGTCCCAGGGGGTGGCAGTGTGCCCACATGGGGGAGAGAAGTCACCTAGCTGGGGGTTGCCTTTTTAGTACAGGTGGGGAGGAATAAAACAGATGTGGGAAAAGTACAGTGGACTAGACTAAGTCAAATATGTGTTAGAAAAAATAAGGGTTTTGTTTAATACAATAATAACATTCTTCATTGAACTTCCAGTCTTTCTGTATTCACAAGTTTTCAGGTCTTTAAAAATAAATAAATAATGGTCCATAGCTTACCTCTGGGTCTTCTAACAGGCTCACAGAAGACAATGGCTGGGTTTCAATCCAGAAAGATGTTCCCTCCCCCTCTGCCCTCGTTCTCTCCCTGTCTCGCTGTCAGAACTGATCCAACTGGATAGGTGAAAGCAACGTGGCGGAACCTAGGTGGAGCTGTTTCTTTTACCTACAGAGTAACATGCAGACCCATAAAAAGGGAGTGAACAAGGTCAGAGAAGGAGGAACATCTCTCTGGAATGAAACACAGCCAACTTGGCTTGGTTCTGGGGCAGTGGGCCCTCTGCCCATAAACTAGAAGACGGTGTCACCACTCTCTGTCTTTCCTAAATGGTTTTACAATAACAGCAGTGGAATGGGACGTTAACGACTTGTTTTATGTTCTGATTAACATGGTGGCAGAGAGAGGTCATTAGTGTGTTGAACTGGGCTGTGGATCTGACTGCTAACGAGGAGAAGGGGAGTGTCCTATGCTGATTCGGTTGAGAAAAAACTATTTAGAGCCTTAAAATATAGCCTGGTCCCAGATCTGTTTGCGCTGTCTTGCCTCAATGACTATGGGAGTTGGCAAGATAGCACAAACAGGTCTGGGACCACAGGTTATAAAAACATACTTGGCAATCAGGAAATAATAATAATAATAATAATAATAATAATAACAATAATAATTAGGTGTGTGCTTAAATTTGTCCTATTTCACACATGTACAGGAGTGTATTATATGCATGTGTGAATTGGAAATGTGTTTTTTACATATCCCAACCCCCCAGATAGTCAGACAGATAATTATAGAGGTATTATTGTGGTGTATAGTAGTGGTACAGTATTGTAATGCTAATATAACAACTAGTAGTCTGTCAATTATGACTTTATTTCAATACAAACTATAATATTGTGAGATGAAATTGCAGTGCCATTCTATCACTTCCATAGTTGCATATGATATAAAATATAATCTGATGTTGTTTGATACAAATATTGGGTTGTTAGGTATTGACCTACTGTATCCCATATTGATCTATTGTGGGTTTGTGGCCTGGAGCCAACTTACTGGATAGTTTCTTTTTGCAGTCTCTGCTCTATCTGACCCGTGAGTCAGTGTGGATCGAACATGGAGCGCAAGAGGGATGGAGAGATAGATGGAGAGATAGATGGAGAGAGGGATGGAGAGAGGGATGGAGAGATGGATGAGAGATGGATGGAGAGAGGGATGGCGAGAGGGATGGAGAGATAGATGGAGAGATGGATGGAGAGATGGATGGAGAGAGGGATGGAGAGATAGATGGAGAGATAGATGGAGAGAGGGATGGAGAGATAGATGGAGAGATAGATGGAGAGATGGATGGAGAGATGGATGGAGAGATAGATGGAGAGATAGATGGAGAGAGGGATGGAGAGATAGATGGAGAGATAGATGGAGAGAGGGATGGAGAGATGGATGGAGAGAGGGATGGAGAGAGGGATGGAGAGATAGATGGAGAGATGGATGAGAGATGGATGGAGAGAGGGATGGCGAGAGGGATGGAGAGATAGATGGAGAGATAGATGGAGAGAGGGATGGAGAGATAGATGGAGAGATGGATGGAGAGATGGATGGAGAGAGGGATGGAGAGATAGATGGAGAGATAGATGGAGAGAGGGATGGAGAGATAGATGGAAAGATAGATGGAGATATAAATGGAGAGAGGGATGGAGAGATATATGGAGAGATAGATGGAGAGAGGGATGGAGTGATAGATGGAGCGATAGATGGAGAGATGGATGGAGAGATGGATGGAGAGAGGGATGGAGAGAGGGATGGAGAGATAGATGGAGAGATAGATGGAGAGAGGGATGGAGAGATAGATGGAGAGATAGATGGAGAGATGGATGGAGAGAGGGATGGAGAGAGGGATGGAGAGAGGGTTGGAGAGATGGATGGAGAGAGGGATGGAGAGATAGATGGAGAGATGGATGGAGAGAGGGATGGAGAGAGGGTTGGAGAGATGGATGGAGAGAGGGATGAATTAGGAGGAAAAGCAAGAGGGCACTTGAAAGAAGAGCATTCAAATCAGTTAATTGGAAATGAGTTATATTCCATTGATCATCTGATGCTTGTTTTACATTTGTGAAATTATCATTTTTACAATGTTACTACTACTGTTCCACAGATGTAATCCTGCTTGGACAAGAGAGAGGGGTACTTGCATTCTCAACCAATAGGTGGCAGTGTGGGTTACTGTATCATGAATGCCAGCGACCCCACATTATTTACCTGGTCCACTCAGAATAAACTCAGATAACCACATAATGTTGAGCTCTAGATAGAATACATTGAGATAACTACATCATGTTGAGCTGAGGGAGGTCTTCCACTCTAGATAGAATACATTGAGATAACTACATAATGTTGAGCTGAGGGAGGTCTTCCACTCTAGATAGAATACATTGAGATAACTACATAATGTTGAGCTGAGGGAGGTTTTCCACTCTAGATAGAATACATTGAGATAACTACATAATGTTGAGCTGAGGGAGGTCTTCCACTCTAGATAGAATATATTGAGATAACTACATAATGTTGAGCTGAGGGAGGTTTTCCACTCTAGATAGAATACATTGAGATAACTACATAATGTTGAGCTGAGGGAGGTCTCAGGAGTTTACACTGTAAGTGAGCTATGGAATCAGACTTTGAATATCAAACAGGGAAGTGTTTATGCAGCTAACACTGATGTAGGATATCCATCTATATGATAGCATTATGGTAAATATGGGATCGAGGGACCAGCTTTCTAATTGGTTCCCCAAATGTCGAGAGAGAGAGAGAGAGACAGAGAGAGACAGAGAGAGACAGAGAGAGAAACAGAGAAACAGAGACAGACAGACAGAGAGAGAGAGAGAGAGAGAGAGAGACAGAGAGAGAGAGACGGAGAGAGACAGAGAGAGAGAGAGTGAGAGAGAGAGAGAGAGAGAGAGAGACAGAGAGAGACAGAGAGAGAGCCAGAGAGAGAGAGAGAGAGAGAGAGAGAGAGAGAGAGAGAGAGAGAGACAGACCCCAGTACAGTAATCATATATAATGTATGTGGTAAATGCGTGCGACAGACAGTGTGTGGCTAGGAGACAGATTGAACGTTTGTGTGTACATGCATGTGTGTGTGTGTGTCCATGAACGTGCCTGTGTGTTTGACAGATTTAAGAGTAATTCTGAGGGGACAGCATTAGCAGGACTGAAGGGCTGAAGGTCCTGGCCTTAGTTAATTATTGACACCATAGAACGCTCAGCTTTGTGCGGCGCTCAGCATGCGTGTCACTTCCTGTTGCCAAAACACACCTCATTATGTAACGGAGGTATATGCTTAGCATTCTCTAAGTGTGTGTGGCGTGTGTGTGTATGTCTGTGTGTGCGTGCGTGTGTGCGTGTGTGTGTGCGTGTGGGGTACATACCTGTGTGGGTTTTAGTTAGGAGCATAATCTGGTCAGGTGAGATACCTTAGGAAACGAGTTTCACCTGAGAGAGAGAGAGATACACAGAGACAGAAAGATGACAAAACTCCTACCCTTTCTGTCACTTCTTCACAGTAAACTCTGTTTTCAGAGACGTAGAGGAAGTTAGTTCGTCATTGAAAACCTCTCCACCGTACAGGCTATACTCTCTTCCCTCTATCTCTCTATAACTCTTTCCATCAGCTCAATCCATCCATACTACCAGGGCTCCATCAGGATGTTGTCGGCTGGGCTACAGATGCTGGGTGCAGCCCTGGCGATCATCAGCTGGCTGGGAAGTATCATCATCTGTGCTCTGCCCATGTGGAAGGTGACAGCCTTCATCTCACACCAAACCCTCACCACTCAGGTCATCTGAGAGGGCTTATGGATAAACTGGGTGACCCAAAGCATGGGCCAGATGCAGTGTAAGGTCTACGACTCCCTCCTGGCCTTGCCCCAGGAACTGCAGGCCGCCAAGGCTCTGACCATCATCGCAATCATCGCCGGAGTGTTCGCCATCCTGCTGAGCATCGCCGGGGGGGAGTGCATCAACTTCGTGGATGACGAGAGGTCCAAGGCCAAGGTAGCCATCGCTAACGGGGTCGTCTTCCTCATCGCTGCCCTCCTGGTCCTGGTCCTGATCCTGGTCCTGGTCCTGGTCCTGGTCCTGGTCCTGGTCCTGGTCCTGGTCCTGGTCCTGGTCCTGGTCCTGGTCTGCTGGTCGGACAACATCGTCATCCAAGACCAAGACTCCTATAACCCCCTTTCAGGCTACCAGAGGGAGCTTGGAGCCTCGTTCTACACTGGCTGGAGCCCCAATTGGTATTTTGAGGGTCCAATCATAATGAATAAAAGGTGGGACCTGATCCCCACCTCATCCTTCTTTAACCATTCCATCGAAGTCTTTAGTAGGGACGGCATTTCTAAACTAAAATAAAAGCATGTCATAGAGAGCAAAACTGAAAGAAAACATGCTGCATTTCTATTGGCTGAATTAAACTGCCATTCCCTCAGGCCAGACCATGTCATTGGGTAACAGTGTTGCTTGGGAAAATCAACACCAGTTGGTACTCTGTACATACTGTATGTGTGTGAAAATGTAGAATTTTTTCTTTAATCAATTTTGTGGATGAAGTCAAGGTATGAATACCTTTTGAAGGCACTGTATGTACGTATGTCTTTATGTGTGTATGTGTGTGTGTGTCCTTGCGTGTGTTCGTGCGTGTGTGCATGTGTTTGTGGAGGCATTACTTGGCTGGCAGTAGGCTATGAATACTCTAAGGTACAGTAGGTTAGGTTCCAATGTTCATACTAGCACGGGGTGGTGGGGGGGTGGTCATAAGATGTGTGCGTGCGTTTGCATGTGTGTGTGCTTGCTCGCTTACAAGCGTGCCTGACAGTGTGTGCATACTGTACTGTACATGCGTTTCGATCATTGTTGTGGTTGTTGTTGTTGTTGTTGATTCCTGGGAGATCTAGGTCAGAGGTAGGTCGGCATTCCTGAGACGAGACAAGTCCATCTAGCCTGAGTTATGCTGCTGGAGTATCATACTATATGAGTTATAGTCTGACTAGTGGAGGACTGGAGTATCATACTGTATGAGTTATAGTCTGACTGGAGGAGGACTGGAGTATCATACTGTATGAGTTATAGTCTGACTGGAGGAGGACTGGAGTATCATACTGTATGAGTTATAGTCTGACTGGAGGAGGATTGGAGTATCATACTATATGAGTTAAAGTCTGACTGGAGGAGGACTGGAGTATCATACTGTATGAGTTATAATCTGACTGGAGGAGGACTGGAGTATCATACTGTATGAGTTAAAGTCTGACTGGAGGAGGACTGGAGTATCATACTGTATGAGTTATAGTCTGACTGGAGGAGGAATGGAGTATCATACTGTATGAGTTGAAGTCTGACTGGAGGAGGACTGGAGTATCATACTGTATTTGTTATAGTCTGACTGGCGGAGGACTGGAGTATCATACTGTATGAGTTATAGTCTGACTGGAGGAGGACTGGAGTATCATACTGTATGAGTTAAAGTCTGACTGGAGGAGGACTGGAGTATCATGCTGTATGAGTTATAGTCTGACTGGAGGAGGACTGGAGTATCATACTGTATGAGTTATAGTCTGACTGTAGGAGGATTGGAGTATCATACTGTATGAGTTATAATCTGACTGGAGGAGGATTGGAGTATCATACTGTATGAGTTATAGTCTGACTGGAGGAATACTGGAGTATCATACTGTATGAGTTATAGTCTGACTAGTGGAGGAGGACTGGAGTATCATACTATATGAGTTATAGTCTGACTGTAGGAGGATTGGGGTATCATACTGTATGAGTTATAGTCTGACTGGAGGAATACTGGAGTATCATACTGTATGAGTTATAGTCTGACTAGTGGAGGAGGACTGGAGTATCATACTATATGAGTTATAGTCTGACTGTAGGAGGATTGGAGTATCATACTGTATGAGTTATAGTCTGACTGGAGGAGGATTGGAGTATCATACTGTATGAGTTAAAGTCTGACTGGAGGAGGACTGGAGTATCATACTGTATGAGTTATAGTCTGACTGGAGGAGGAATGGAGTATCATACTGTATGAGTTATAGTCTGACTGGAGGAGGATTGGAGTATCATACTGTATGAGTTAAAGTCTGACTGGAGGAGGAATGGAGTATCATACTGTATGAGTTATAATCTGACTGGAGGAGGACTGGAGTATCATACTTTATTTGTTATAGTCTGACTGGCGGAGGACTGGAGTATCATACTGTATGAGTTATAGTCTGACTGGAGGAGGACTGGAGTATCATACTGTATGAGTTAAAGTCTGACTGGAAGAGGACTGGAGTATCATGCTGTATGAGTTATAATCTGACTGGAGGAGGACTGGAGTATCATACTGTATGAGTTATAGTCTGACTGGAGGAGGACTGGAGTATCATACTGTATGAGTTATAGTCTGACTGGAGGAGGACTGGAGTATCATACTGTATGAGTTATAGTCTGACTGGAGGAGGACTGGAGTATCATACTGTATGAGTTAAAGTCTGACTGGAAGAGGACTGGAGTATCATGCTGTATGAGTTATAGTCTGACTGGAGGAGGACTGGAGTATCATACTGTATGAGTTATAGTCTGACTGGAGGAGGACTGGAGTATCATACTGTATGAGTTATAGTCTGACTGGAGGAGGAATGGAGTATCATACTATATGAGTTATAGTCTGACTGGAGGAGGATTGGAGTATCATACTGTATGAGTTATAGTCTGACTGGAGGAGGACTGGAGTATCATACTGTATGCATTGTAGTCTGATCTTGTTCAGTGTTCGTTTCCTTAACTTACATCCTCCAGAACTGCATTACCCCAAACGAGGGCTCCCAACTAAACTTTTCCAGGTGGCACAGGTGCCACTAACATCCCAGCTAGCACATTTGGTTCCTTGGAAGATTTCCCATTGGTTCTGGGAACGAAGCCATAAGTTCCCTGACCGGTAAAACATAGCTTTATTTTTTACATTCTGAGAACAGAAGTGAAAATGTCGCTTGTTCTGGGAACGTAAATGCTTAGGTTGCAAGTAGGTTCTAACAACATTTTACTATGGTTCCCTGAGCGTGCAACATAATAGTGTATTGTCTACACTTGGTTTGTCGTTATTATTAAATAATTTTAATTAAATCGTTTTTAGTCATAACTAAAGTTTGTATTGCTACGGATTCCGCGATGCGGTCAGCCTCTTTAGCTGGGACCGCAAGTTTGTGTCCCGGATTCCTGTTAAGTAGCAGTTAGCTGATAGCCATCATGAAAACTGAGCAGGCTAACGCTAGCAGTACTAGCCCACCTGTGTTTTTATCCACGGCTGGGCACAAATGCTTCAGGTCTGAGATGATTTCCACACAATCACAAGATGAAGATAAGGTGGAACTGGAAAATGGACAAGGATTTGTCTGCCCTAAATGCACCACCATCAAGCAGTTTAGGGACGAGATCCTACGGCTGTTAGCTCGGCTGCGAGGAAAGGAATACCTGCTTTCTAAGTACACAACCTTGCTGTAACCTAGGCAAACCCAACCTCAGTTTTAAATGCCTCCTATCGGTACAGGTTCAGTGCATCTGAAGGACATCTGATATGTATGGAAATGGAATAACATGTTACAAACACAGATTAAACCACTCGACTTGGAATATAACTCAGAACAAAACGTGTTAATGCATGCATGTGCATGTGGGTGTCGGTCTGCCTATCTGTTTGTGTGTTTGAGTCTGTGCACTTGTCTCTCTATATCTGTCTCTGTCCCTGACTGTTCTCCAGTCCAAGCCTGTGTCACAGGATGAGCCAGGACTGATGGATGACAATTTAGCCAGACACGGAGTGAGCAAGATGAGATTGTATCGTTCAGCTGAGAAATCTATACTGGATAGAAAACGAAACAAGACCTACGTCCCTCTGGTATGGCAGGCTGCCTGGTCCTATCCTTCAGCCCCCTCCATCTACCCTCCATCACCACTACCACTACTACCAGGCCCAGGGGGTGGCAGGGTGCCCATTTGGGATTACCATTCTATCTTAGCTTGGTTGACATGTCTGCACAGCACAATCAATGGTACCCTTTTAGTATCTCTGGATACTGGGTGAATGGATTATCCTTTACACTCTATCCCTCTCTCTTTCTAATGGTCCAGCAGACTCGCAGATGTTCTGGGTCCACAGAATAACAGAGTACCTTGGCTTGGTTCCAGGCAGTGGGCCCTCTCCTCTCTCCATAAACTAGAAGACGGTGTCAACACCGAAGCGTGCATTGCCCTCTCTCTCCTAAATGGTTTTATAATAACAGCAGTGTAATGGGACTTTAATGACTCGTCCTATGTCTTAATCAATATGGTGGCAGAGACGGGTCGTAGGTGGGTTGAACTGGGCCATGGGGCTGACTGCTAACGAGGAGGGAAGGACTGTCTTGTGCTGATTGGGTAGAGAAAAACTCCCTCAGGCCTAAAGAATAAGGGATGATAAAGTGAGAGAGATATTTGTGTGGTATTACAGTCAGTAGTGTTACAGTATAATAATGTGTGGTATTACAGTCAGTAGTGTTACAGTATAATAATGTGTGGTATTACAGTCAGTAGTGTTACAGTATAATAATGTGTGGTATTACAGTCAGTAGTGTTACAGTATAATAATGTGTGGTATTACAGTCAGTAGTGTTACAGTATAATAATGTGTGGTATTACAGTCAGTAGTGTTACAGTATAATAATGCTAATAACAACTAGTCATTTCAAGTTTATCATCCCATAGTGAGTATGAAATTATAAATTTGAATATAAATTATATGTATTTTGCACATTTGTACAGCATACAGTACATATGTATAGATGTATTTTTCATATAGTACTCTTTAAAACATTATGCCAATACAAACTATAATGTTATAAAATTGAACTGTGATGACATTCTATCACTTCCATAGTTGCATATGATATAAAATATAATCTGATGTTTTTTTATACAAATATTGGGTTGTTAGGTATTGACCTACTGTATCCCATATTGATGTATTGTGGGTTTGTGGCCTGGAGCCAACTTACTGGATAGTTCCTTTTTGCAGTCTCTGCTCTATCTGACCCGTGAGTCAGTGTGGATCGAACATGGAGCGCAAGAGGGATGGAGAGATAGATGGAGAGATAGATGGAGAGAGGGATGGAGAGAGGGATGGAGAGATAGATGGAGAGATAGATGGAGAGAGGGATGGAGAGAGGGATGGAGAAATAGATGGAGAGAGGGATGGAGAGATGGATGGAGAGAGGAATGGAGAGATAGATGGAGAGAGGGTTGGAGAGAGGGATTGAGAGAGGGATGGAGAGATAAAATGGAGAGAGGGATGGAGAGAGGGATGGAGAGATACATGGAGAGAGGGATGGAGAGAGGGATGAAGAGAGGGATGGAGAGAGGGATGGAGAGAGGGATGGAGAGGGATGGAGAGATACATAGAGAGAGGGATGGAGAGAGGGATGGAGAGAGGGATGGAGAGAGGGATGGAGAGAGGGATGGAGAGAAGGATGGAGAGATAGATGGAGAGAGGGATGGAGAGAAGGATGGAGAGATAGATGGAGAGAGGGATGGAGAGAGGGATGGAGAGATACATGGAGAGAGGGATGGAGAGAGGGATGGAGAGATACATGGAGAGAGGGATGGATAGAGGGATGGAGAGAGGGATGGAGAGATACATGGAGAGAGGGATGGAGAGAGGGATGGAGAGAGGGATGAATTAGGAGGAAAAGCAAGAGGGCACTTGAAAGAAGAGCATACAAATCAGTGCATTGGAAATGAGTTTTATAACATTTCCATTGATCATCTGATGCTTGTTTTACATTTGTGAAATTATCATCCTTACAATGTTACTACTACTGTTCCACAGATGTAATCCTGCTTGGACAAGAGAGAGGGGTACTTGCATTCTCAACCAATAGGTGGCAGTGTGGGTTACTGTATCATGAATGCCAGCGACCCCACATGATTTACCTGGTCCACTCAGAATAAACTCAGATAACTACATAATGTTGAGCTCTAGATAGAATACATTGAGATAACTATATAATGTAGTTAAATCGCTCTGGATTAGAGCGTCTGCTAAATGACTAAAATGTAAAAAATGTAAATGTTCAGCTGAGGGAGGTCTCAGGACTTTACACTGTACAGTGGGGAAAAAAAGTATTTAGTCAGCCACCAATTGTGCAAGTTCTCCCACTTAAAAGATGAGAGAGGCCTGTAATTTTCATCATAGGTAAACGTCAACTATGACAGACAAATTGAGAAAAAAAAATCCAGAAGACCTACACCAGGCTGGGAAGACTGAATCTGCAATAGGTAAGCAGCTTGGTTTGAAGAAATCAACTGTGGGAGCAATTATTAGGAAATGGAAGACATACAAGACCACTAATAATCTCCCTTGATCTGGGGCTCCACGCAAGATCTCACCCCGTGGGGTCAAAATGATCACAAGAACGGTGAGCAAAAATCCCAGAACCACACGGGGGGACTTAGTGAATGACCTGCAGAGAGCTGGGACCAAAGTAACAAAGCCTACCATCAGTAACACACTACGCCGCCAGGGACTCAAATCCTGCAGTGCCAGACGTGTCCCCCTGCTTAAGCCAGTACATGTCCAGGCCCATCTGAAGTTTGCTAGAGTGCATTTGGATGACCCAGAAGAGAATTGGGAGAATGTCATATGGTCAGATGAAACCAAAATATAACTTTTTGGTAAAAACTCAACTCGTCGTGTTTGGAGGACAAAGAATGCTGAGTTGCATCCAAAGAACACTATACTTACTGTGAAGCATGGGGGTGGAAACATCATGCTTTGGGGCTGTTTTTCTGCAAAGGGACCAGGACGACTGATCCGTGTAAAGGAAAGAATGAATGGGGCCATGTATCGTGAGATTTTGAGAGAAAACCTCCTTCCATCAGCAAGGGCATTGAAGATGAAACGTGGCTGGGTCTTTCAGCATGACAATGATCCCAATCACACCGCCCGGGCAACGAAGGAGTGGCTTCGTAAGAAGCATTTCAAGGTCCTGGAGTGGCCTAGCCATTCTCCAGATCTCAACCCCATAGAAAATCTTTGGAGGGAGTTGAAAGTCCGTGTTGCCCAGCGACAGCCCCAAAACATCACTGCTCTAGAGGAGATCTGCATGGAGGAATGTGCCAAAATACCAGCAACAGTGTGTGAAAACCGTGTGAAGACTTACAGAAAACCTTTGACCTGTGTCATTGCCAACAAAGGGTATATAACAAAGTATTGAGAAACTTTTGTTATTGACCAAATACTTATTTTCCACCATAATTTGCAAATAAATTCATTAAAAATCCTACAACATGGTTTTCAGGATTTTTTTCTCATTTTGTCTGTCATAGTTGACGTGTACCTATGATGAAAATTACAGGCCTCTCTCATCTTTTTAAGTGGGAGAACTTGCACAATTGGTGGCTGACTAAATACTTTTTTCCCCCACTGGAGTTTACACTGTAAGTGAGCTATGGAATCAGACTTTGAATATCAAACAGGGAAGTGTTTATACAGCTAACACTGGTGTAGGATATCCATCAATATGATAGCATTATGGTAAATATGGGATCGAGGGACCAGCTTTCTAATTGGTTCCCCAAATGTCGAGAGAGAGAGAGAGAGAGAGACAGAGAGAGACAGAGAGAGAAAGAGAGAGAGAAACAGAGAAACAGAGAGAGAGAGAGAGAGAGAGAGAGAGAGAGAGAGAGAGAGAGAGAGAGAGAGAGAGAGAGAGAGAGAGAGAGAGAGAGAGAGAGCGAGAGAGAGAGAGAGAGAGAGAGAGAGAGAGAGAGAGAGAGAGAGAGAGAGAGAGACAGACCCCAGTACAGTAATCATATATAATGTATGTGGTAAATGCGTGCGACAGACAGTGTGTGGCTAGGAGACAGATTGAACGTTTGTGTGTACGTGCATGTGTGTGTGTGTCCATGAACGTGCCTGTGTGTTTGACAGATTTAAGAGTAATTCTGAGGGGACAGCATTAGCAGGGCTGAAGGGCTGAAGGTCCTGGCCTTAGTTAATTATTGACACCATAGAACGCTCAGCTTTGTGCGGCGCTCAGCATACGTGTCACTTCCGGTTGCCAAAACACACCTCATTATGTAACGGAGGTATAGGCTTAGCATTCTCTAAGTGTGTGTGGCGTGTGTGTGTATGTCTGTGTGTGGGTGTGTGCGTGTGTGTGTGCATGTGGGGTACATGCCTGTGGGTGTTTTAGTTAGGAGCATAATCTGGTGTATCATACTGTATGAGTTATAATCTGACTGGAGGAGGATTGGAGTATCATACTGTATGAGTTATAGTCTGACTGGAGTAGGATTGGAGTATCATACTGTATGAGTTATAATCTGACTGGAGGAATACTGGAGTATCATACTGTATGAGTTATAGTCTGACTAGTGGAGGACTGGAGTATCATACTGTATGAGTTATAATCTGACTGGAGGAGGACTGGAGTATCATACTGTATGAGTTATAGTCTGACTGGAGGAGGACTGGAGTATCACACTGTATGAGTTATAGTCTGACTGGAGGAGGACTGGAGTATCATACTGTATGACTTGTAGTCTGACTGGAGGAGGACTGGAGTATCACACTGTATGAGTTATAGTCTGACTGTAGGAATACTGGAGTATCATACTGTATGAGTTATAGTCTGACTAGTGGAGGACTGGAGTATCATACTGTATGAGTTATAATCTGACTGGAGGAGGATTGGAGTATCATGCTGTATGAGTTATAATCTGACTGGAGGAATACTGGAGTATCATACTGTATGAGTTATAGTCTGACTGTAGGAATACTGGAGTATCATACTGTATGAGTTATAGTCTGACTAGTGGAGGACTGGAGTATCATACTGTATGAGTTATAATCTGACTGGAGGAGGACTGGAGTATCATACTGTATGAGTTATAGTCTGACTGGAGGAGGACTGGAGTATCATACTGTATGAGTTATAGTCTGACTGGAGGAGGACTGGAGTATTATACTGTATGAGTTATAGTCTGACTGGAGGAGGACTGGAGTATCATACTGTATGAGTTATAGTCTGACTAGTGGAGGAATGGAGTATCATACTGTATGAGTTATAGTCTGACTGGAGGAGGACTGGAGTATCATACTGTATGAGTTATAGTCTGACTGGAGGAGGATTGGAGTATCATACTGTATGAGTTATAGTCTGACTGGAGGAGGACTGGAGTATCATACTGTATGAGTTATAGTCTGACTGTAGGAATACTGGAGTATCATACTGTATGAGTTATAGTCTGACTAGTGGAGGACTGGAGTATCATACTGTATGAGTTATAATCTGACTGGAGGAGGACTGGAGTATCATACTGTATGAGTTATAGTCTGACTGGAGGAGGACTGGAGTATCATACTGTATGAGTTATAGTCTGACTGGAGGAGGATTGGAGTATCATACTGTATGAGTTATAGTCTGACTGGAGGAGGACTGGAGTATCATACTGTATGAGTTATAGTCTGACTGGAGGAGGACTGGAGTATCATACTGTATGAGTTATAGTCTGACTGGAGGAGGACTGGAGTATCATACTGTATGAGTTATAGTCTGACTAGTGGAGGAATGGAGTATCATACTGTATGAGTTATAGTCTGACTGGAGGAGGACTGGAGTATCATACTGTATGAGTTATAGTCTGACTAGTGGAGGACTGGAGTATCATACTGTATGAGTTATAGTCTGACTGGAGGAGGACTGGAGTATCATACTTTATGAGTTATAGTCTGACTGGTGGAGGACTGGAGTATCATACTGTATGAGTTATAGTCTGACTGGAGGAGGACTGAAGTATCATACTGTATGAGTTATAATCTGACTAGTGGAGGTTCGGAGTATCATACTGTATGAGTTATAGTCTGACTGGAGGAGGACTGAGGGGGAGAGCTGAGTTCATCATGTGGTTCTATCTTGATTGGATACAGTCAGAGTCATAGATAAATCATTCTCTAACCCAGGGTTTCCCAAACTCGGTCGTGCACGTTTTGGTTTTTGGTTTTAATCAAGCTTTCTTAACAATACATTATTTACCATTCAATTCGATTGGACACAAAATAATCTGAAACACAACCGAAACAAACAGCAAATGCATCCAACAAGTTTGTAGAGTCACACACTTGATGTAATCATTGTGTGCTAGGAATATGGGACTTAACTTCTGACTACTTTAATACACGTATAAGTGAATTTGTCCCAATACTTTTGGTCCCCTGAAATGGGGGGGGGGGGGCTATGTGCAAAAAGTGCTGACATTTCTAAACTGTTCAACCAATATGGATAAAATACTGTCAAATTAAAGCTGACAGTTTGCACTTTAACCTCATAGTCACTCTATCGTTTCAAAGTGCTGGAGTACAGAGCCAAAACAACCAAAAATGTGTCACTGTCCCAACACTTTAGGAGCTCACTGTATTCCCTATATAGTGTACTACTTTTGACCAAGGCCCCATAGGGCTCTAGTCTAAAGTAGTGCTCAATTGTAAGTCGCTCTGGATAAGAGCGTCTGCTAAATGACGTAAATGTAAATGTAAATGTAGGGGGTATGGTGCCGTTTGGGATACACAGAGTCTTGAATTCTTCTTCATCCACCACTTTTCCCATTTGCATTGCAGACACAAACACACACACCACACACACACACACCACACATACACACACTCAATGGGGGCTGATTCCCATGTCGCTGGCTTGTTGTTGCTTGATATAAATCACAAGGCTTTAACATAATATATTTTGGCCCTTGGGTGGTGTGTGTGCTGTATTTAAAATTTGACGTATTATGGATGAATGTCTATTTGTTATGCATTAATTCTGCGTGGTTACAGGGTTAAAACAGAAACAACTCAAAGGTTAACAGTTTAG
>NW_028156092.1:167500-171540 GCF_964263955.1 Coregonus lavaretus | reverse complement strand
GAGCTGCAGTCTCAGTCCGAGTGAGAGATGGTTTGAGCGGACACGGAGTGTGGGCCTGGAGGCATGGAGGTCGGGGAGGCCCATGCAGTGAGCTGCAGTCTCAGTCCGAGTGAGAGATGGTTTGAGCGGACACAGAGTGTGGGCCTGGAGGCATGGAGGTCGGGGAGGCCCATGCAGTGAGCTGCAGTCTCAGTCCGAGTGAGAGATGGTTTGAGCGGACACAGAGTGTGGGCCTGGAGGCATGGAGGTCGGGGAGGCCCATGCAGTGAGCTGCAGTCTCAGTCCGAGTGAGAGATGGTTTGAGCGGACACAGAGTGTGGGCCTGGAGGCATGGAGGTCGGGGACGCCCATGCAGTGAGCTGCAGTCTCAGTCCGAGTGAGAGATGGTTTGAGCGGACACGGAGTGTGGGCCTGGAGGCATGGAGGTCGGGGACGCCCATGCAGTGAGCTGCAGTCTCAGTCCGAGTGAGAGATGGTTTGAGCGGGCAGGGAGTGTGGGCTTGGTGGTCGTGGTTCTGGAGCCCAGGCCATCCAGGGAGTGAGCTGCAGTCTGAGGCCGAGTGAGAGAGGGTTTGAGTGGGCAGGGAGTGTGGGCTTGGTGGTCGTGGTTCTGGAGCCCAGGCCATCCAGGGAGTGAGCTGCAGTCTCAGGCCGAGTGAGAGAGGGTTTCACTGGGCATGGAGTGTAGAGATGGAGGCAATGAGCTCCAGAGGTCACAAAGGTCAATGTGGGCCTGCATGGCTGTCAGCAGGGCCACAGAGAGAAGGCCCAAGTGAATAGGTGTGTCTGTGTGAGTGAGTGAACCTGTCTCATAGGGGGGCAGAGCAGGCATCCCCTTTGGGGGCTGTCTGCTCTGTCCCCCTTTTTTTTTGGCCTCCTATACCTCTGGAGGTCAAGGGAGTAAGCTGTACTCTCAAGCCCATGTGAGAGAGGCTTTTAATGGGAAGAGAGAGTTTAAAAAGAGGCATGTAGCTCCAGAGGTCACAAAGGTCAATGTGGGCCTGCATGGATGTCAGCAGGGCATGAGGGAGAAGGCCCAAGTGAATAGGTGTGTCTGTGTGAGTGAGTGAACCTGTCTCATAGGGGGGCAGAGCAGGCATCCCCTTTGGGGGCTGTCTGCTCTGTCCCCCTTTTTTTTTGGCCTCCTATACCTCTGGAGGTCAAGGGAGTAAGCTGTACTCTCAAGCCCATGTGAGAGAGGCTTTTAATGGGAAGAGAGAGTTTAAAAAGAGGCATGTAGCTCCAGAGGTCACAAAGGTCAATGTGGGCCTGCATGGATGTCAGCAGGGCATGAGGGAGAAGGCCCAAGTGAATAGGTGTGTCTGTGTGAGTGAGTGAACCTGTCTCATAGGGGGGCAGAGCAGGCATCCCCTTTGGGGGCTGTCTGCTCTGTCCCCCTTTTTTTTTGGCCTCCTATACCTCTGGAGGTCAAGGGAGTAAGCTGTACTCTCAAGCCCATGGGAGAGAGGGTTTTAATAGGGAGAGAGTGATTAAAAAGAGGCATGGTGCTCCAGGGGAGTGAGCTGTACTCTCATGCCCATGGGAGATGCCCTTTACTAGGCAGGGAGTTTAGAACAAGGTGCATGGAGCTCCAGAGGTCACAAAGGTCAATGTGGGCCTGCATGGATGTCAGCAGGGCATGAGGGAGAAGGCCCAAGTGAATAGGTTTGTCTGTGTGTGTCTGTGTGAGTGAGTGAGTGAGTGTGTGTGTGAACCTTTCCCACAGGAGGGCAGCACTGTGCAGGCAGCTCCAATGGAGGCTGGCTGCTCTGTGCCCATGTATTATTTGTTCTCTCTCTCTCTCTCTCTCCCCTTTCTTCTGGCCTGCTGGGTCACTTTTGTGTGTGGAGGGCTGGACTCTGTCTCACCCATCCCAGCCATGGGCACCCAGAATGCCCATGTGTGAGTCAGGAGCCCTCCCCTGGTTCTCCTAGTGAAAATGACCTGTGGCGCCCCCCTGTGGATGGATCTTGGTGGGGGTGCTTGGACCCCTTCTTGGGGTCTCCTCCAAGCCAGCCATGCCGACCATGGGCACCCAAAACCCCCATGTGTGAGTGAACAGCCTCCCCAGTGTACCCATAGTGAAATCAGGCTTAAAGTGACCTGTGGCGCCCCCCTGTGGATGGATCTTGGTGGGGGTGCTTGGACCCCTTCTTGGGGTCTCCTCCAAGCCAGCCATGCCGACCATGGGCACCCAAAACCCCCATGTGTGAGTGAACAGCCTCCCCAGTGTACCCATAGTGAAATCCGGCCTAAAGTGACCTGTGGCGCCCCCCTGTGGATGGATTCGGCTGTGGGTGCTTGGACCCCTTCTTGGGGTCTCCCCCAAGCTGGCCATGCCGACCATGGGCACCCAAAACCCCCATGTGTGAGTGAACAGCCTCCCCTGGGTCCCCATAGTGAAATCCGGCCTAAAGTGACCTGTGGCGCCCCCCTGTGGATGGATTCGGCTGTGGGTGCTTGGACCCCTTCTTGGGGTCTCCCCCAAGCTGGCCATGCCGACCATGGGCACCCAAAACCCCCATGTGTGAGTGAACAGCCTCCCCTGGGTCCCCATAGTGAAATCCGGCCTAAAGTGACCTGTGGCGCCCCCCTGTGGATGGATCTGGATGGGGGTGCTTGGACCCCTTCTTGGGGTCTCCTCCAAGCCAGCCATGCCGACCATGGGCACCCAAAACCCCCATGTGTGAGTGAACAGCCTCCCCTGGGTCCCCATAGTGAAATCAGGCTTAAAATGACATGTGGCGCCCCCCTGTGGATGGATCCGGCTGTGGGGTCTTGTACCCCCTCTTGGGGTCACCCCCAAGCCGGCCATGGGCACCCAAAACCCCCATGTGTGAGTGAACAGCCTCCCCTGTGTCCCCATAGTGAAATCAGGCCTAAAGTGACATGTGGCGCCCCCCTGTGGATGGATCCGGGTGGGGGTGCTTGGACCCCCTCTTGGGGTCTCCCCCAAGCCATGGGCAGCCAAATCCCCCATTTGTGAGTTAAGATCATCCCCTGGTTCCCCTAGTGAAATCAGGCCTAAAATGACCTCTGTGGCGCCCCCCTGTGGATGGATCCGGCTGTGGGGTCTTGGACCCCCTCTTGGGGTCACCCCCAAGCCAGCCATGGGCACCCAAAACCCCCATTTGTGAGTTAAGATCATCCCCTGGTTCCCCTAGTGAAATCAGGCTTAAAATGACATGTGGCGCCCCCCTGTGGATGGATCCGGGTGTGGGGTCTTGGACCCCCTCTTGGGGTCACCCCCAAGCCGGCCAAGGGCACCCAAAACCCCCATGTGTGAGGTAAGAGCCTCCCCTGGTTCTCCTAGTGTCCGCCGGCGGTTTACCATATGGGGGTGTCTGACCACCACCCCAATCCGAGAAAAGTGCATCAAAATCGGCCTCCGTGAGCCAGGAGTCGGTCCCTGGTTCTCATAGTGTCAACCGGATGATTTCCATATGGGGGTGTCTGACCACCAACCCAATCCGAGAAAAGTGCATCAAAATCGGCCTCCGTGAGCCAGGAGTCGGTCCCTGGTTCTCATAGTGTCAACCGGATGATTTCCATATGGGGGTGTCTGACCACCAACCCAATCCGAGAAAAGTGCATCAAAATCGGCCTTCCGGGAGCCAGGAGTCGGTCCCTGGTTCTCATAGTGTCAACCGGATGGTTTCCATATGGGGGTGTCTGACCACCAACCCAATCCGAGAAAAGTGCATCAAAATCGGCCTTCCGGGAGCCAGGAGTCGGTCCCTGGTTCTCCTAATGTCAACCGGATGATTTCCATATGGGGGTGTCTGACCACCAACCCAATCCGAGAAAAGTGCATCAAAATCGGCCTTCCGGGAGCCAGGAGTCGGTCCCTGGTTCTCCTAATGTCAACCGGATGATTTCCATATGGGGGTGTCTGACCACCAACCCAATCCGAGAAAAGTGCATCAAAATCGGCCTTCCGGGAGCCAGGAGTCGGTCCCTGGTTCTCATAGTGTCAACCGGATGGTTTCCATATGGGGGTGTCTGACCACCAACCCAATCCGAGAAAAGTGCATCAAAAT
>NW_028156092.1:147500-152500 GCF_964263955.1 Coregonus lavaretus | reverse complement strand
TGTGAGTGAGTGAACCTGTCTCATAGGGGGGCAGAGCAGGCATCCCCTTTGGGGGCTGTCTGCTCTGTCCCCCTTTTTTTTTGGCCTCCTATACCTCTGGAGGTCAAGGGAGTAAGCTGTACTCTCAAGCCCATGGGAGAGAGGGTTTTAATAGGGAGAGAGTGATTAAAAAGAGGCATGGTGCTCCAGGGGAGTGAGCTGTACTCTCATGCCCATGGGAGATGCCCTTTACTAGGCAGGGAGTTTAGAACAAGGTGCATGGAGCTCCAGAGGTCACAAAGGTCAATGTGGGCCTGCATGGATGTCAGCAGGGCATGAGGGAGAAGGCCCAAGTGAATAGGTTTGTCTGTGTGTGTCTGTGTGAGTGAGTGAGTGAGTGTGTGTGTGAACCTTTCCCACAGGAGGGCAGCACTGTGCAGGCAGCTCCAATGGAGGCTGGCTGCTCTGTGCCCATGTATTATTTGTTCTCTCTCTCTCTCTCTCTCCCCTTTCTTCTGGCCTGCTGGGTCACTTTTGTGTGTGGAGGGCTGGACTCTGTCTCACCCATCCCAGCCATGGGCACCCAGAATGCCCATGTGTGAGTCAGGAGCCCTCCCCTGGTTCTCCTAGTGAAAATGACCTGTGGCGCCCCCCTGTGGATGGATCTTGGTGGGGGTGCTTGGACCCCTTCTTGGGGTCTCCTCCAAGCCAGCCATGCCGACCATGGGCACCCAAAACCCCCATGTGTGAGTGAACAGCCTCCCCAGTGTACCCATAGTGAAATCAGGCTTAAAGTGACCTGTGGCGCCCCCCTGTGGATGGATCTTGGTGGGGGTGCTTGGACCCCTTCTTGGGGTCTCCTCCAAGCCAGCCATGCCGACCATGGGCACCCAAAACCCCCATGTGTGAGTGAACAGCCTCCCCAGTGTACCCATAGTGAAATCCGGCCTAAAGTGACCTGTGGCGCCCCCCTGTGGATGGATTCGGCTGTGGGTGCTTGGACCCCTTCTTGGGGTCTCCCCCAAGCTGGCCATGCCGACCATGGGCACCCAAAACCCCCATGTGTGAGTGAACAGCCTCCCCTGGGTCCCCATAGTGAAATCCGGCCTAAAGTGACCTGTGGCGCCCCCCTGTGGATGGATTCGGCTGTGGGTGCTTGGACCCCTTCTTGGGGTCTCCCCCAAGCTGGCCATGCCGACCATGGGCACCCAAAACCCCCATGTGTGAGTGAACAGCCTCCCCTGGGTCCCCATAGTGAAATCCGGCCTAAAGTGACCTGTGGCGCCCCCCTGTGGATGGATCTGGATGGGGGTGCTTGGACCCCTTCTTGGGGTCTCCTCCAAGCCAGCCATGCCGACCATGGGCACCCAAAACCCCCATGTGTGAGTGAACAGCCTCCCCTGGGTCCCCATAGTGAAATCAGGCTTAAAATGACATGTGGCGCCCCCCTGTGGATGGATCCGGCTGTGGGGTCTTGTACCCCCTCTTGGGGTCACCCCCAAGCCGGCCATGGGCACCCAAAACCCCCATGTGTGAGTGAACAGCCTCCCCTGTGTCCCCATAGTGAAATCAGGCCTAAAGTGACATGTGGCGCCCCCCTGTGGATGGATCCGGGTGGGGGTGCTTGGACCCCCTCTTGGGGTCTCCCCCAAGCCATGGGCAGCCAAATCCCCCATTTGTGAGTTAAGATCATCCCCTGGTTCCCCTAGTGAAATCAGGCCTAAAATGACCTCTGTGGCGCCCCCCTGTGGATGGATCCGGCTGTGGGGTCTTGGACCCCCTCTTGGGGTCACCCCCAAGCCAGCCATGGGCACCCAAAACCCCCATTTGTGAGTTAAGATCATCCCCTGGTTCCCCTAGTGAAATCAGGCTTAAAATGACATGTGGCGCCCCCCTGTGGATGGATCCGGGTGTGGGGTCTTGGACCCCCTCTTGGGGTCACCCCCAAGCCGGCCAAGGGCACCCAAAACCCCCATGTGTGAGGTAAGAGCCTCCCCTGGTTCTCCTAGTGTCCGCCGGCGGTTTACCATATGGGGGTGTCTGACCACCACCCCAATCCGAGAAAAGTGCATCAAAATCGGCCTCCGTGAGCCAGGAGTCGGTCCCTGGTTCTCATAGTGTCAACCGGATGATTTCCATATGGGGGTGTCTGACCACCAACCCAATCCGAGAAAAGTGCATCAAAATCGGCCTCCGTGAGCCAGGAGTCGGTCCCTGGTTCTCATAGTGTCAACCGGATGATTTCCATATGGGGGTGTCTGACCACCAACCCAATCCGAGAAAAGTGCATCAAAATCGGCCTTCCGGGAGCCAGGAGTCGGTCCCTGGTTCTCATAGTGTCAACCGGATGGTTTCCATATGGGGGTGTCTGACCACCAACCCAATCCGAGAAAAGTGCATCAAAATCGGCCTTCCGGGAGCCAGGAGTCGGTCCCTGGTTCTCCTAATGTCAACCGGATGATTTCCATATGGGGGTGTCTGACCACCAACCCAATCCGAGAAAAGTGCATCAAAATCGGCCTTCCGGGAGCCAGGAGTCGGTCCCTGGTTCTCCTAATGTCAACCGGATGATTTCCATATGGGGGTGTCTGACCACCAACCCAATCCGAGAAAAGTGCATCAAAATCGGCCTTCCGGGAGCCAGGAGTCGGTCCCTGGTTCTCATAGTGTCAACCGGATGGTTTCCATATGGGGGTGTCTGACCACCAACCCAATCCGAGAAAAGTGCATCAAAATCGGCCTTCCGGGAGCCAGGAGTCGGTCCCTGGTTCTCATAGTGTCAACCGGATGATTTCCATATGGGGGTGTCTGACCACCAACCCAATCCGAGAAAAGTGCATCAAAATCGGCCTTCCGGGAGCCAGGAGTCGGTCCCTGGTTCTCATAGTGTCAACCGGATGGTTTCCATATGGGGGTGTCTGACCACCAACCCAATCCGAGAAAAGTGCATCAAAATCGGCCTTCCGGGAGCCAGGAGTCGGTCCCTGGTTCTCATAGTGTCAACCGGATGGTTTCCATATGGGGGTGTCTGACCACCAACCCAATCCGAGAAAAGTGCATCAAAATCGGCCTTCCGTGAGGCAGGAGTCGGCCCCTGGTTCTCCTGTTGTCAACCGGATGATTTCCATATGGGGGTGTCTGACCACCACCCCAATCCGAAAAAAGTGCATCAAATCGGCCTTCCGTGAGCCAGGAGTCGGTCCCTGGTTCTCCTGGTGTCCGCCGGCGGACAACCATGTTGGGGTGTCTGACCACCAACCCAATCCGAAAAAAGTGCATCAAAATCGGCCTTCCGGGAGCCAGGAGTCGGTCCCTGGTTCTCCTGTTGTCAACCGGATGATTTCCATATGGGGGTGTCTGACCACCACCCCAATCCGAAAAAAGTGCATCAAAATCGGCCTCCGTGAGCCAGGAGTCGGTCCCTGGTTCTCCTGGTGTCCGCCGGCGGACAACCATGTTGGGGTGTCTGACCACCAACCCAATCCGAGAAAAGTGCATCAAAATCGGCCTTCCGTGAGGCAGGAGTCGGTCCCTGGTTCTCCTGTTGTCAACCGGATGATTTCCATATGGGGGTGTCTGACCACCACCCCAATCCGAAAAAAGTGCATCAAATCGGCCTTCCGTGAGGCAGGAGTCGGTCCCTGGTTCTCCTGGTGTCCGCCGGCGGACAACCATGTTGGGGTGTCTGACCACCAACCCAATCCGAGAAAAGTGCATCAAAATCGGCCTTCCGTGAGGCAGGAGTCGGTCCCTGGTTCTCCTGTTGTCAACCGGATGATTTCCATATGGGGGTGTCTGACCACCACCCCAATCCGAAAAAAGTGCATCAAATCGGCCTTCCGTGAGGCAGGAGTCGGTCCCTGGTTCTCCTGGTGTCCGCCGGCGGACAACCATGTTGGGGTGTCTGACCCACAACCCAATCCGACCAAGTGCACCCAAATCGGCCTTCCGTGAGCCAGGAGTCGGTCTCTGGTTCTCCCATCGACCGCCGGCGGTCTTCCATGTGGGGGTGTCTGACCCACAACCCAATCCGACCAAGAGCACCCATGTCGGCCTTGTGTGAGTCAGGAGCCGTTCCCCCTGGTTCTCATTTGGGTTACCATGCACGAAGGGACATAGTGCAATTTCGGCCGATTTTTCCGATTTTTTCAAATAATGTTTAAAAATACTTCCCGATGAGCTAGAGGTCCCAAATTTGGTCTATTATCCTCTTTTATGATGAACTTCCATTACCTAAAAGGGTTTTTCTTAACTCGTATAGGAACATCAACCGTTCTGACCCCTATTTTTTTTTTTCACTTTTCTAACATAATTAAAATATAGTAAAAAATTTCCAAAAACGAATTAATTTATATATAAATGTGCGTCTATTCGTGCCCTTTTGCGCCAAAAAAACCCCATCCTGATTGGACTTTTAGTTTTTGAATTATTAACGTTTTAAGTCGTTTTTTCAAAACCGAAATCGCTGTTTTTTCCCCCAAACGGCGGAGCACAGACAGGCCCAGCGGGTGGCAGGGCTTATGTCGATAATTTGGCCTCTCCCGTAGTAGCCCCACTCGGTTCCAGGTCGGCCAGACAGGTACCGGCGCGATTTTGAAAACCTCGTTTTCAGAGAATAGACTTCCATGGCGGATTGATCCGGGGGTGATGGCAAACCTCTCGGCCTGTGCGGATATTGGGAATCGGGCATGTTTGAGGGTTCTGGGTCCCTCAGAACCATGGTTCCAACGCTCCGAAGTGGACCATACCTCCAGGGACCTACTGGCCGTTCCCATGCCCAGGGGAAGGCCCGGTTTCGGCTACCTCATGTCCCCATGGCCCCTCTCTGTCGTGAAGCACCCGTACATGTCCGATTGATCCGGGGGTGATGGCAAACCTCTCGGCCCGTGCGGTTGTTGGTAAATGGGCTTTTTTGAGGGTTCTGGGTCCCGCAGAACCATGGTTCCAACGCTCCGAAGTGGACCATCCCTCCGGCGACCGACTGGAGGTGCTCATGCCCAGGGCAGGGCCTGGTTTCGGAT
>NW_028156092.1:132500-137500 GCF_964263955.1 Coregonus lavaretus | reverse complement strand
TAATGGGAAGAGAGAGTTTAAAAAGAGGCATGTAGCTCCAGAGGTCACAAAGGTCAATGTGGGCCTGCATGGATGTCAGCAGGGCATGAGGGAGAAGGCCCAAGTGAATAGGTGTGTCTGTGTGAGTGAGTGAACCTGTCTCATAGGGGGGCAGAGCAGGCATCCCCTTTGGGGGCTGTCTGCTCTGTCCCCCTTTTTTTTTGGCCTCCTATACCTCTGGAGGTCAAGGGAGTAAGCTGTACTCTCAAGCCCATGTGAGAGAGGCTTTTAATGGGAAGAGAGAGTTTAAAAAGAGGCATGTAGCTCCAGAGGTCACAAAGGTCAATGTGGGCCTGCATGGATGTCAGCAGGGCATGAGGGAGAAGGCCCAAGTGAATAGGTGTGTCTGTGTGAGTGAGTGAACCTGTCTCATAGGGGGGCAGAGCAGGCATCCCCTTTGGGGGCTGTCTGCTCTGTCCCCCTTTTTTTTTGGCCTCCTATACCTCTGGAGGTCAAGGGAGTAAGCTGTACTCTCAAGCCCATGGGAGAGAGGGTTTTAATAGGGAGAGAGTGATTAAAAAGAGGCATGGTGCTCCAGGGGAGTGAGCTGTACTCTCATGCCCATGGGAGATGCCCTTTACTAGGCAGGGAGTTTAGAACAAGGTGCATGGAGCTCCAGAGGTCACAAAGGTCAATGTGGGCCTGCATGGATGTCAGCAGGGCATGAGGGAGAAGGCCCAAGTGAATAGGTTTGTCTGTGTGTGTCTGTGTGAGTGAGTGAGTGAGTGTGTGTGTGAACCTTTCCCACAGGAGGGCAGCACTGTGCAGGCAGCTCCAATGGAGGCTGGCTGCTCTGTGCCCATGTATTATTTGTTCTCTCTCTCTCTCTCTCTCCCCTTTCTTCTGGCCTGCTGGGTCACTTTTGTGTGTGGAGGGCTGGACTCTGTCTCACCCATCCCAGCCATGGGCACCCAGAATGCCCATGTGTGAGTCAGGAGCCCTCCCCTGGTTCTCCTAGTGAAAATGACCTGTGGCGCCCCCCTGTGGATGGATCTTGGTGGGGGTGCTTGGACCCCTTCTTGGGGTCTCCTCCAAGCCAGCCATGCCGACCATGGGCACCCAAAACCCCCATGTGTGAGTGAACAGCCTCCCCAGTGTACCCATAGTGAAATCAGGCTTAAAGTGACCTGTGGCGCCCCCCTGTGGATGGATCTTGGTGGGGGTGCTTGGACCCCTTCTTGGGGTCTCCTCCAAGCCAGCCATGCCGACCATGGGCACCCAAAACCCCCATGTGTGAGTGAACAGCCTCCCCAGTGTACCCATAGTGAAATCCGGCCTAAAGTGACCTGTGGCGCCCCCCTGTGGATGGATTCGGCTGTGGGTGCTTGGACCCCTTCTTGGGGTCTCCCCCAAGCTGGCCATGCCGACCATGGGCACCCAAAACCCCCATGTGTGAGTGAACAGCCTCCCCTGGGTCCCCATAGTGAAATCCGGCCTAAAGTGACCTGTGGCGCCCCCCTGTGGATGGATTCGGCTGTGGGTGCTTGGACCCCTTCTTGGGGTCTCCCCCAAGCTGGCCATGCCGACCATGGGCACCCAAAACCCCCATGTGTGAGTGAACAGCCTCCCCTGGGTCCCCATAGTGAAATCCGGCCTAAAGTGACCTGTGGCGCCCCCCTGTGGATGGATCTGGATGGGGGTGCTTGGACCCCTTCTTGGGGTCTCCTCCAAGCCAGCCATGCCGACCATGGGCACCCAAAACCCCCATGTGTGAGTGAACAGCCTCCCCTGGGTCCCCATAGTGAAATCAGGCTTAAAATGACATGTGGCGCCCCCCTGTGGATGGATCCGGCTGTGGGGTCTTGTACCCCCTCTTGGGGTCACCCCCAAGCCGGCCATGGGCACCCAAAACCCCCATGTGTGAGTGAACAGCCTCCCCTGTGTCCCCATAGTGAAATCAGGCCTAAAGTGACATGTGGCGCCCCCCTGTGGATGGATCCGGGTGGGGGTGCTTGGACCCCCTCTTGGGGTCTCCCCCAAGCCATGGGCAGCCAAATCCCCCATTTGTGAGTTAAGATCATCCCCTGGTTCCCCTAGTGAAATCAGGCCTAAAATGACCTCTGTGGCGCCCCCCTGTGGATGGATCCGGCTGTGGGGTCTTGGACCCCCTCTTGGGGTCACCCCCAAGCCAGCCATGGGCACCCAAAACCCCCATTTGTGAGTTAAGATCATCCCCTGGTTCCCCTAGTGAAATCAGGCTTAAAATGACATGTGGCGCCCCCCTGTGGATGGATCCGGGTGTGGGGTCTTGGACCCCCTCTTGGGGTCACCCCCAAGCCGGCCAAGGGCACCCAAAACCCCCATGTGTGAGGTAAGAGCCTCCCCTGGTTCTCCTAGTGTCCGCCGGCGGTTTACCATATGGGGGTGTCTGACCACCACCCCAATCCGAGAAAAGTGCATCAAAATCGGCCTCCGTGAGCCAGGAGTCGGTCCCTGGTTCTCATAGTGTCAACCGGATGATTTCCATATGGGGGTGTCTGACCACCAACCCAATCCGAGAAAAGTGCATCAAAATCGGCCTCCGTGAGCCAGGAGTCGGTCCCTGGTTCTCATAGTGTCAACCGGATGATTTCCATATGGGGGTGTCTGACCACCAACCCAATCCGAGAAAAGTGCATCAAAATCGGCCTTCCGGGAGCCAGGAGTCGGTCCCTGGTTCTCATAGTGTCAACCGGATGGTTTCCATATGGGGGTGTCTGACCACCAACCCAATCCGAGAAAAGTGCATCAAAATCGGCCTTCCGGGAGCCAGGAGTCGGTCCCTGGTTCTCCTAATGTCAACCGGATGATTTCCATATGGGGGTGTCTGACCACCAACCCAATCCGAGAAAAGTGCATCAAAATCGGCCTTCCGGGAGCCAGGAGTCGGTCCCTGGTTCTCCTAATGTCAACCGGATGATTTCCATATGGGGGTGTCTGACCACCAACCCAATCCGAGAAAAGTGCATCAAAATCGGCCTTCCGGGAGCCAGGAGTCGGTCCCTGGTTCTCATAGTGTCAACCGGATGGTTTCCATATGGGGGTGTCTGACCACCAACCCAATCCGAGAAAAGTGCATCAAAATCGGCCTTCCGGGAGCCAGGAGTCGGTCCCTGGTTCTCATAGTGTCAACCGGATGATTTCCATATGGGGGTGTCTGACCACCAACCCAATCCGAGAAAAGTGCATCAAAATCGGCCTTCCGGGAGCCAGGAGTCGGTCCCTGGTTCTCATAGTGTCAACCGGATGGTTTCCATATGGGGGTGTCTGACCACCAACCCAATCCGAGAAAAGTGCATCAAAATCGGCCTTCCGGGAGCCAGGAGTCGGTCCCTGGTTCTCATAGTGTCAACCGGATGGTTTCCATATGGGGGTGTCTGACCACCAACCCAATCCGAGAAAAGTGCATCAAAATCGGCCTTCCGTGAGGCAGGAGTCGGCCCCTGGTTCTCCTGTTGTCAACCGGATGATTTCCATATGGGGGTGTCTGACCACCACCCCAATCCGAAAAAAGTGCATCAAATCGGCCTTCCGTGAGCCAGGAGTCGGTCCCTGGTTCTCCTGGTGTCCGCCGGCGGACAACCATGTTGGGGTGTCTGACCACCAACCCAATCCGAAAAAAGTGCATCAAAATCGGCCTTCCGGGAGCCAGGAGTCGGTCCCTGGTTCTCCTGTTGTCAACCGGATGATTTCCATATGGGGGTGTCTGACCACCACCCCAATCCGAAAAAAGTGCATCAAAATCGGCCTCCGTGAGCCAGGAGTCGGTCCCTGGTTCTCCTGGTGTCCGCCGGCGGACAACCATGTTGGGGTGTCTGACCACCAACCCAATCCGAGAAAAGTGCATCAAAATCGGCCTTCCGTGAGGCAGGAGTCGGTCCCTGGTTCTCCTGTTGTCAACCGGATGATTTCCATATGGGGGTGTCTGACCACCACCCCAATCCGAAAAAAGTGCATCAAATCGGCCTTCCGTGAGGCAGGAGTCGGTCCCTGGTTCTCCTGGTGTCCGCCGGCGGACAACCATGTTGGGGTGTCTGACCACCAACCCAATCCGAGAAAAGTGCATCAAAATCGGCCTTCCGTGAGGCAGGAGTCGGTCCCTGGTTCTCCTGTTGTCAACCGGATGATTTCCATATGGGGGTGTCTGACCACCACCCCAATCCGAAAAAAGTGCATCAAATCGGCCTTCCGTGAGGCAGGAGTCGGTCCCTGGTTCTCCTGGTGTCCGCCGGCGGACAACCATGTTGGGGTGTCTGACCCACAACCCAATCCGACCAAGTGCACCCAAATCGGCCTTCCGTGAGCCAGGAGTCGGTCTCTGGTTCTCCCATCGACCGCCGGCGGTCTTCCATGTGGGGGTGTCTGACCCACAACCCAATCCGACCAAGAGCACCCATGTCGGCCTTGTGTGAGTCAGGAGCCGTTCCCCCTGGTTCTCATTTGGGTTACCATGCACGAAGGGACATAGTGCAATTTCGGCCGATTTTTCCGATTTTTTCAAATAATGTTTAAAAATACTTCCCGATGAGCTAGAGGTCCCAAATTTGGTCTATTATCCTCTTTTATGATGAACTTCCATTACCTAAAAGGGTTTTTCTTAACTCGTATAGGAACATCAACCGTTCTGACCCCTATTTTTTTTTTTCACTTTTCTAACATAATTAAAATATAGTAAAAAATTTCCAAAAACGAATTAATTTATATATAAATGTGCGTCTATTCGTGCCCTTTTGCGCCAAAAAAACCCCATCCTGATTGGACTTTTAGTTTTTGAATTATTAACGTTTTAAGTCGTTTTTTCAAAACCGAAATCGCTGTTTTTTCCCCCAAACGGCGGAGCACAGACAGGCCCAGCGGGTGGCAGGGCTTATGTCGATAATTTGGCCTCTCCCGTAGTAGCCCCACTCGGTTCCAGGTCGGCCAGACAGGTACCGGCGCGATTTTGAAAACCTCGTTTTCAGAGAATAGACTTCCATGGCGGA
>NW_028156092.1:115000-120000 GCF_964263955.1 Coregonus lavaretus | reverse complement strand
ATGGCTGTCAGCAGGGCCACAGAGAGAAGGCCCAAGTGAATAGGTGTGTCTGTGTGAGTGAGTGAACCTGTCTCATAGGGGGGCAGAGCAGGCATCCCCTTTGGGGGCTGTCTGCTCTGTCCCCCTTTTTTTTTGGCCTCCTATACCTCTGGAGGTCAAGGGAGTAAGCTGTACTCTCAAGCCCATGTGAGAGAGGCTTTTAATGGGAAGAGAGAGTTTAAAAAGAGGCATGTAGCTCCAGAGGTCACAAAGGTCAATGTGGGCCTGCATGGATGTCAGCAGGGCATGAGGGAGAAGGCCCAAGTGAATAGGTGTGTCTGTGTGAGTGAGTGAACCTGTCTCATAGGGGGGCAGAGCAGGCATCCCCTTTGGGGGCTGTCTGCTCTGTCCCCCTTTTTTTTTGGCCTCCTATACCTCTGGAGGTCAAGGGAGTAAGCTGTACTCTCAAGCCCATGTGAGAGAGGCTTTTAATGGGAAGAGAGAGTTTAAAAAGAGGCATGTAGCTCCAGAGGTCACAAAGGTCAATGTGGGCCTGCATGGATGTCAGCAGGGCATGAGGGAGAAGGCCCAAGTGAATAGGTGTGTCTGTGTGAGTGAGTGAACCTGTCTCATAGGGGGGCAGAGCAGGCATCCCCTTTGGGGGCTGTCTGCTCTGTCCCCCTTTTTTTTTGGCCTCCTATACCTCTGGAGGTCAAGGGAGTAAGCTGTACTCTCAAGCCCATGGGAGAGAGGGTTTTAATAGGGAGAGAGTGATTAAAAAGAGGCATGGTGCTCCAGGGGAGTGAGCTGTACTCTCATGCCCATGGGAGATGCCCTTTACTAGGCAGGGAGTTTAGAACAAGGTGCATGGAGCTCCAGAGGTCACAAAGGTCAATGTGGGCCTGCATGGATGTCAGCAGGGCATGAGGGAGAAGGCCCAAGTGAATAGGTTTGTCTGTGTGTGTCTGTGTGAGTGAGTGAGTGAGTGTGTGTGTGAACCTTTCCCACAGGAGGGCAGCACTGTGCAGGCAGCTCCAATGGAGGCTGGCTGCTCTGTGCCCATGTATTATTTGTTCTCTCTCTCTCTCTCTCTCCCCTTTCTTCTGGCCTGCTGGGTCACTTTTGTGTGTGGAGGGCTGGACTCTGTCTCACCCATCCCAGCCATGGGCACCCAGAATGCCCATGTGTGAGTCAGGAGCCCTCCCCTGGTTCTCCTAGTGAAAATGACCTGTGGCGCCCCCCTGTGGATGGATCTTGGTGGGGGTGCTTGGACCCCTTCTTGGGGTCTCCTCCAAGCCAGCCATGCCGACCATGGGCACCCAAAACCCCCATGTGTGAGTGAACAGCCTCCCCAGTGTACCCATAGTGAAATCAGGCTTAAAGTGACCTGTGGCGCCCCCCTGTGGATGGATCTTGGTGGGGGTGCTTGGACCCCTTCTTGGGGTCTCCTCCAAGCCAGCCATGCCGACCATGGGCACCCAAAACCCCCATGTGTGAGTGAACAGCCTCCCCAGTGTACCCATAGTGAAATCCGGCCTAAAGTGACCTGTGGCGCCCCCCTGTGGATGGATTCGGCTGTGGGTGCTTGGACCCCTTCTTGGGGTCTCCCCCAAGCTGGCCATGCCGACCATGGGCACCCAAAACCCCCATGTGTGAGTGAACAGCCTCCCCTGGGTCCCCATAGTGAAATCCGGCCTAAAGTGACCTGTGGCGCCCCCCTGTGGATGGATTCGGCTGTGGGTGCTTGGACCCCTTCTTGGGGTCTCCCCCAAGCTGGCCATGCCGACCATGGGCACCCAAAACCCCCATGTGTGAGTGAACAGCCTCCCCTGGGTCCCCATAGTGAAATCCGGCCTAAAGTGACCTGTGGCGCCCCCCTGTGGATGGATCTGGATGGGGGTGCTTGGACCCCTTCTTGGGGTCTCCTCCAAGCCAGCCATGCCGACCATGGGCACCCAAAACCCCCATGTGTGAGTGAACAGCCTCCCCTGGGTCCCCATAGTGAAATCAGGCTTAAAATGACATGTGGCGCCCCCCTGTGGATGGATCCGGCTGTGGGGTCTTGTACCCCCTCTTGGGGTCACCCCCAAGCCGGCCATGGGCACCCAAAACCCCCATGTGTGAGTGAACAGCCTCCCCTGTGTCCCCATAGTGAAATCAGGCCTAAAGTGACATGTGGCGCCCCCCTGTGGATGGATCCGGGTGGGGGTGCTTGGACCCCCTCTTGGGGTCTCCCCCAAGCCATGGGCAGCCAAATCCCCCATTTGTGAGTTAAGATCATCCCCTGGTTCCCCTAGTGAAATCAGGCCTAAAATGACCTCTGTGGCGCCCCCCTGTGGATGGATCCGGCTGTGGGGTCTTGGACCCCCTCTTGGGGTCACCCCCAAGCCAGCCATGGGCACCCAAAACCCCCATTTGTGAGTTAAGATCATCCCCTGGTTCCCCTAGTGAAATCAGGCTTAAAATGACATGTGGCGCCCCCCTGTGGATGGATCCGGGTGTGGGGTCTTGGACCCCCTCTTGGGGTCACCCCCAAGCCGGCCAAGGGCACCCAAAACCCCCATGTGTGAGGTAAGAGCCTCCCCTGGTTCTCCTAGTGTCCGCCGGCGGTTTACCATATGGGGGTGTCTGACCACCACCCCAATCCGAGAAAAGTGCATCAAAATCGGCCTCCGTGAGCCAGGAGTCGGTCCCTGGTTCTCATAGTGTCAACCGGATGATTTCCATATGGGGGTGTCTGACCACCAACCCAATCCGAGAAAAGTGCATCAAAATCGGCCTCCGTGAGCCAGGAGTCGGTCCCTGGTTCTCATAGTGTCAACCGGATGATTTCCATATGGGGGTGTCTGACCACCAACCCAATCCGAGAAAAGTGCATCAAAATCGGCCTTCCGGGAGCCAGGAGTCGGTCCCTGGTTCTCATAGTGTCAACCGGATGGTTTCCATATGGGGGTGTCTGACCACCAACCCAATCCGAGAAAAGTGCATCAAAATCGGCCTTCCGGGAGCCAGGAGTCGGTCCCTGGTTCTCCTAATGTCAACCGGATGATTTCCATATGGGGGTGTCTGACCACCAACCCAATCCGAGAAAAGTGCATCAAAATCGGCCTTCCGGGAGCCAGGAGTCGGTCCCTGGTTCTCCTAATGTCAACCGGATGATTTCCATATGGGGGTGTCTGACCACCAACCCAATCCGAGAAAAGTGCATCAAAATCGGCCTTCCGGGAGCCAGGAGTCGGTCCCTGGTTCTCATAGTGTCAACCGGATGGTTTCCATATGGGGGTGTCTGACCACCAACCCAATCCGAGAAAAGTGCATCAAAATCGGCCTTCCGGGAGCCAGGAGTCGGTCCCTGGTTCTCATAGTGTCAACCGGATGATTTCCATATGGGGGTGTCTGACCACCAACCCAATCCGAGAAAAGTGCATCAAAATCGGCCTTCCGGGAGCCAGGAGTCGGTCCCTGGTTCTCATAGTGTCAACCGGATGGTTTCCATATGGGGGTGTCTGACCACCAACCCAATCCGAGAAAAGTGCATCAAAATCGGCCTTCCGGGAGCCAGGAGTCGGTCCCTGGTTCTCATAGTGTCAACCGGATGGTTTCCATATGGGGGTGTCTGACCACCAACCCAATCCGAGAAAAGTGCATCAAAATCGGCCTTCCGTGAGGCAGGAGTCGGCCCCTGGTTCTCCTGTTGTCAACCGGATGATTTCCATATGGGGGTGTCTGACCACCACCCCAATCCGAAAAAAGTGCATCAAATCGGCCTTCCGTGAGCCAGGAGTCGGTCCCTGGTTCTCCTGGTGTCCGCCGGCGGACAACCATGTTGGGGTGTCTGACCACCAACCCAATCCGAAAAAAGTGCATCAAAATCGGCCTTCCGGGAGCCAGGAGTCGGTCCCTGGTTCTCCTGTTGTCAACCGGATGATTTCCATATGGGGGTGTCTGACCACCACCCCAATCCGAAAAAAGTGCATCAAAATCGGCCTCCGTGAGCCAGGAGTCGGTCCCTGGTTCTCCTGGTGTCCGCCGGCGGACAACCATGTTGGGGTGTCTGACCACCAACCCAATCCGAGAAAAGTGCATCAAAATCGGCCTTCCGTGAGGCAGGAGTCGGTCCCTGGTTCTCCTGTTGTCAACCGGATGATTTCCATATGGGGGTGTCTGACCACCACCCCAATCCGAAAAAAGTGCATCAAATCGGCCTTCCGTGAGGCAGGAGTCGGTCCCTGGTTCTCCTGGTGTCCGCCGGCGGACAACCATGTTGGGGTGTCTGACCACCAACCCAATCCGAGAAAAGTGCATCAAAATCGGCCTTCCGTGAGGCAGGAGTCGGTCCCTGGTTCTCCTGTTGTCAACCGGATGATTTCCATATGGGGGTGTCTGACCACCACCCCAATCCGAAAAAAGTGCATCAAATCGGCCTTCCGTGAGGCAGGAGTCGGTCCCTGGTTCTCCTGGTGTCCGCCGGCGGACAACCATGTTGGGGTGTCTGACCCACAACCCAATCCGACCAAGTGCACCCAAATCGGCCTTCCGTGAGCCAGGAGTCGGTCTCTGGTTCTCCCATCGACCGCCGGCGGTCTTCCATGTGGGGGTGTCTGACCCACAACCCAATCCGACCAAGAGCACCCATGTCGGCCTTGTGTGAGTCAGGAGCCGTTCCCCCTGGTTCTCATTTGGGTTACCATGCACGAAGGGACATAGTGCAATTTCGGCCGATTTTTCCGATTTTTTCAAATAATGTTTAAAAATACTTCCCGATGAGCTAGAGGTCCCAAATTTGGTCTATTATCCTCTTTTATGATGAACTTCCATTACCTAAAAGGGTTTTTCTTAACTCGTATAGGAACATCAACCGTTCTGACCCCTATTTTTTTTTTTCACTTTTCTAACATAATTAAAATATAGTAAAAAATTTCCAAAAACGAATTAATTTATATATAAATGTGCGTCTATTCGTGCCCTTTTGCGCCAAAAAAACCCCATCCTGATTGGACTTTTAGTTTTTGAATTATTAA
>NW_028156092.1:100000-105000 GCF_964263955.1 Coregonus lavaretus | reverse complement strand
TGAGCTGCAGTCTCAGTCCGAGTGAGAGATGGTTTGAGCGGGCAGGGAGTGTGGGCTTGGTGGTCGTGGTTCTGGAGCCCAGGCCATCCAGGGAGTGAGCTGCAGTCTGAGGCCGAGTGAGAGAGGGTTTGAGTGGGCAGGGAGTGTGGGCTTGGTGGTCGTGGTTCTGGAGCCCAGGCCATCCAGGGAGTGAGCTGCAGTCTCAGGCCGAGTGAGAGAGGGTTTCACTGGGCATGGAGTGTAGAGATGGAGGCAATGAGCTCCAGAGGTCACAAAGGTCAATGTGGGCCTGCATGGCTGTCAGCAGGGCCACAGAGAGAAGGCCCAAGTGAATAGGTGTGTCTGTGTGAGTGAGTGAACCTGTCTCATAGGGGGGCAGAGCAGGCATCCCCTTTGGGGGCTGTCTGCTCTGTCCCCCTTTTTTTTTGGCCTCCTATACCTCTGGAGGTCAAGGGAGTAAGCTGTACTCTCAAGCCCATGTGAGAGAGGCTTTTAATGGGAAGAGAGAGTTTAAAAAGAGGCATGTAGCTCCAGAGGTCACAAAGGTCAATGTGGGCCTGCATGGATGTCAGCAGGGCATGAGGGAGAAGGCCCAAGTGAATAGGTGTGTCTGTGTGAGTGAGTGAACCTGTCTCATAGGGGGGCAGAGCAGGCATCCCCTTTGGGGGCTGTCTGCTCTGTCCCCCTTTTTTTTTGGCCTCCTATACCTCTGGAGGTCAAGGGAGTAAGCTGTACTCTCAAGCCCATGTGAGAGAGGCTTTTAATGGGAAGAGAGAGTTTAAAAAGAGGCATGTAGCTCCAGAGGTCACAAAGGTCAATGTGGGCCTGCATGGATGTCAGCAGGGCATGAGGGAGAAGGCCCAAGTGAATAGGTGTGTCTGTGTGAGTGAGTGAACCTGTCTCATAGGGGGGCAGAGCAGGCATCCCCTTTGGGGGCTGTCTGCTCTGTCCCCCTTTTTTTTTGGCCTCCTATACCTCTGGAGGTCAAGGGAGTAAGCTGTACTCTCAAGCCCATGGGAGAGAGGGTTTTAATAGGGAGAGAGTGATTAAAAAGAGGCATGGTGCTCCAGGGGAGTGAGCTGTACTCTCATGCCCATGGGAGATGCCCTTTACTAGGCAGGGAGTTTAGAACAAGGTGCATGGAGCTCCAGAGGTCACAAAGGTCAATGTGGGCCTGCATGGATGTCAGCAGGGCATGAGGGAGAAGGCCCAAGTGAATAGGTTTGTCTGTGTGTGTCTGTGTGAGTGAGTGAGTGAGTGTGTGTGTGAACCTTTCCCACAGGAGGGCAGCACTGTGCAGGCAGCTCCAATGGAGGCTGGCTGCTCTGTGCCCATGTATTATTTGTTCTCTCTCTCTCTCTCTCTCCCCTTTCTTCTGGCCTGCTGGGTCACTTTTGTGTGTGGAGGGCTGGACTCTGTCTCACCCATCCCAGCCATGGGCACCCAGAATGCCCATGTGTGAGTCAGGAGCCCTCCCCTGGTTCTCCTAGTGAAAATGACCTGTGGCGCCCCCCTGTGGATGGATCTTGGTGGGGGTGCTTGGACCCCTTCTTGGGGTCTCCTCCAAGCCAGCCATGCCGACCATGGGCACCCAAAACCCCCATGTGTGAGTGAACAGCCTCCCCAGTGTACCCATAGTGAAATCAGGCTTAAAGTGACCTGTGGCGCCCCCCTGTGGATGGATCTTGGTGGGGGTGCTTGGACCCCTTCTTGGGGTCTCCTCCAAGCCAGCCATGCCGACCATGGGCACCCAAAACCCCCATGTGTGAGTGAACAGCCTCCCCAGTGTACCCATAGTGAAATCCGGCCTAAAGTGACCTGTGGCGCCCCCCTGTGGATGGATTCGGCTGTGGGTGCTTGGACCCCTTCTTGGGGTCTCCCCCAAGCTGGCCATGCCGACCATGGGCACCCAAAACCCCCATGTGTGAGTGAACAGCCTCCCCTGGGTCCCCATAGTGAAATCCGGCCTAAAGTGACCTGTGGCGCCCCCCTGTGGATGGATTCGGCTGTGGGTGCTTGGACCCCTTCTTGGGGTCTCCCCCAAGCTGGCCATGCCGACCATGGGCACCCAAAACCCCCATGTGTGAGTGAACAGCCTCCCCTGGGTCCCCATAGTGAAATCCGGCCTAAAGTGACCTGTGGCGCCCCCCTGTGGATGGATCTGGATGGGGGTGCTTGGACCCCTTCTTGGGGTCTCCTCCAAGCCAGCCATGCCGACCATGGGCACCCAAAACCCCCATGTGTGAGTGAACAGCCTCCCCTGGGTCCCCATAGTGAAATCAGGCTTAAAATGACATGTGGCGCCCCCCTGTGGATGGATCCGGCTGTGGGGTCTTGTACCCCCTCTTGGGGTCACCCCCAAGCCGGCCATGGGCACCCAAAACCCCCATGTGTGAGTGAACAGCCTCCCCTGTGTCCCCATAGTGAAATCAGGCCTAAAGTGACATGTGGCGCCCCCCTGTGGATGGATCCGGGTGGGGGTGCTTGGACCCCCTCTTGGGGTCTCCCCCAAGCCATGGGCAGCCAAATCCCCCATTTGTGAGTTAAGATCATCCCCTGGTTCCCCTAGTGAAATCAGGCCTAAAATGACCTCTGTGGCGCCCCCCTGTGGATGGATCCGGCTGTGGGGTCTTGGACCCCCTCTTGGGGTCACCCCCAAGCCAGCCATGGGCACCCAAAACCCCCATTTGTGAGTTAAGATCATCCCCTGGTTCCCCTAGTGAAATCAGGCTTAAAATGACATGTGGCGCCCCCCTGTGGATGGATCCGGGTGTGGGGTCTTGGACCCCCTCTTGGGGTCACCCCCAAGCCGGCCAAGGGCACCCAAAACCCCCATGTGTGAGGTAAGAGCCTCCCCTGGTTCTCCTAGTGTCCGCCGGCGGTTTACCATATGGGGGTGTCTGACCACCACCCCAATCCGAGAAAAGTGCATCAAAATCGGCCTCCGTGAGCCAGGAGTCGGTCCCTGGTTCTCATAGTGTCAACCGGATGATTTCCATATGGGGGTGTCTGACCACCAACCCAATCCGAGAAAAGTGCATCAAAATCGGCCTCCGTGAGCCAGGAGTCGGTCCCTGGTTCTCATAGTGTCAACCGGATGATTTCCATATGGGGGTGTCTGACCACCAACCCAATCCGAGAAAAGTGCATCAAAATCGGCCTTCCGGGAGCCAGGAGTCGGTCCCTGGTTCTCATAGTGTCAACCGGATGGTTTCCATATGGGGGTGTCTGACCACCAACCCAATCCGAGAAAAGTGCATCAAAATCGGCCTTCCGGGAGCCAGGAGTCGGTCCCTGGTTCTCCTAATGTCAACCGGATGATTTCCATATGGGGGTGTCTGACCACCAACCCAATCCGAGAAAAGTGCATCAAAATCGGCCTTCCGGGAGCCAGGAGTCGGTCCCTGGTTCTCCTAATGTCAACCGGATGATTTCCATATGGGGGTGTCTGACCACCAACCCAATCCGAGAAAAGTGCATCAAAATCGGCCTTCCGGGAGCCAGGAGTCGGTCCCTGGTTCTCATAGTGTCAACCGGATGGTTTCCATATGGGGGTGTCTGACCACCAACCCAATCCGAGAAAAGTGCATCAAAATCGGCCTTCCGGGAGCCAGGAGTCGGTCCCTGGTTCTCATAGTGTCAACCGGATGATTTCCATATGGGGGTGTCTGACCACCAACCCAATCCGAGAAAAGTGCATCAAAATCGGCCTTCCGGGAGCCAGGAGTCGGTCCCTGGTTCTCATAGTGTCAACCGGATGGTTTCCATATGGGGGTGTCTGACCACCAACCCAATCCGAGAAAAGTGCATCAAAATCGGCCTTCCGGGAGCCAGGAGTCGGTCCCTGGTTCTCATAGTGTCAACCGGATGGTTTCCATATGGGGGTGTCTGACCACCAACCCAATCCGAGAAAAGTGCATCAAAATCGGCCTTCCGTGAGGCAGGAGTCGGCCCCTGGTTCTCCTGTTGTCAACCGGATGATTTCCATATGGGGGTGTCTGACCACCACCCCAATCCGAAAAAAGTGCATCAAATCGGCCTTCCGTGAGCCAGGAGTCGGTCCCTGGTTCTCCTGGTGTCCGCCGGCGGACAACCATGTTGGGGTGTCTGACCACCAACCCAATCCGAAAAAAGTGCATCAAAATCGGCCTTCCGGGAGCCAGGAGTCGGTCCCTGGTTCTCCTGTTGTCAACCGGATGATTTCCATATGGGGGTGTCTGACCACCACCCCAATCCGAAAAAAGTGCATCAAAATCGGCCTCCGTGAGCCAGGAGTCGGTCCCTGGTTCTCCTGGTGTCCGCCGGCGGACAACCATGTTGGGGTGTCTGACCACCAACCCAATCCGAGAAAAGTGCATCAAAATCGGCCTTCCGTGAGGCAGGAGTCGGTCCCTGGTTCTCCTGTTGTCAACCGGATGATTTCCATATGGGGGTGTCTGACCACCACCCCAATCCGAAAAAAGTGCATCAAATCGGCCTTCCGTGAGGCAGGAGTCGGTCCCTGGTTCTCCTGGTGTCCGCCGGCGGACAACCATGTTGGGGTGTCTGACCACCAACCCAATCCGAGAAAAGTGCATCAAAATCGGCCTTCCGTGAGGCAGGAGTCGGTCCCTGGTTCTCCTGTTGTCAACCGGATGATTTCCATATGGGGGTGTCTGACCACCACCCCAATCCGAAAAAAGTGCATCAAATCGGCCTTCCGTGAGGCAGGAGTCGGTCCCTGGTTCTCCTGGTGTCCGCCGGCGGACAACCATGTTGGGGTGTCTGACCCACAACCCAATCCGACCAAGTGCACCCAAATCGGCCTTCCGTGAGCCAGGAGTCGGTCTCTGGTTCTCCCATCGACCGCCGGCGGTCTTCCATGTGGGGGTGTCTGACCCACAACCCAATCCGACCAAGAGCACCCATGTCGGCCTTGTGTGAGTCAGGAGCCGTTCCCCCTGGTTCTCATTTGGGTTACCATGCACGAAGGGACATAGTGCAATTTCGGCCGATTTTTC
>NW_028156092.1:85000-90000 GCF_964263955.1 Coregonus lavaretus | reverse complement strand
TGGAGGCATGGAGGTCGGGGAGGCCCATGCAGTGAGCTGCAGTCTCAGTCCGAGTGAGAGATGGTTTGAGCGGACACAGAGTGTGGGCCTGGAGGCATGGAGGTCGGGGAGGCCCATGCAGTGAGCTGCAGTCTCAGTCCGAGTGAGAGATGGTTTGAGCGGACACAGAGTGTGGGCCTGGAGGCATGGAGGTCGGGGAGGCCCATGCAGTGAGCTGCAGTCTCAGTCCGAGTGAGAGATGGTTTGAGCGGACACAGAGTGTGGGCCTGGAGGCATGGAGGTCGGGGACGCCCATGCAGTGAGCTGCAGTCTCAGTCCGAGTGAGAGATGGTTTGAGCGGACACGGAGTGTGGGCCTGGAGGCATGGAGGTCGGGGACGCCCATGCAGTGAGCTGCAGTCTCAGTCCGAGTGAGAGATGGTTTGAGCGGGCAGGGAGTGTGGGCTTGGTGGTCGTGGTTCTGGAGCCCAGGCCATCCAGGGAGTGAGCTGCAGTCTGAGGCCGAGTGAGAGAGGGTTTGAGTGGGCAGGGAGTGTGGGCTTGGTGGTCGTGGTTCTGGAGCCCAGGCCATCCAGGGAGTGAGCTGCAGTCTCAGGCCGAGTGAGAGAGGGTTTCACTGGGCATGGAGTGTAGAGATGGAGGCAATGAGCTCCAGAGGTCACAAAGGTCAATGTGGGCCTGCATGGCTGTCAGCAGGGCCACAGAGAGAAGGCCCAAGTGAATAGGTGTGTCTGTGTGAGTGAGTGAACCTGTCTCATAGGGGGGCAGAGCAGGCATCCCCTTTGGGGGCTGTCTGCTCTGTCCCCCTTTTTTTTTGGCCTCCTATACCTCTGGAGGTCAAGGGAGTAAGCTGTACTCTCAAGCCCATGTGAGAGAGGCTTTTAATGGGAAGAGAGAGTTTAAAAAGAGGCATGTAGCTCCAGAGGTCACAAAGGTCAATGTGGGCCTGCATGGATGTCAGCAGGGCATGAGGGAGAAGGCCCAAGTGAATAGGTGTGTCTGTGTGAGTGAGTGAACCTGTCTCATAGGGGGGCAGAGCAGGCATCCCCTTTGGGGGCTGTCTGCTCTGTCCCCCTTTTTTTTTGGCCTCCTATACCTCTGGAGGTCAAGGGAGTAAGCTGTACTCTCAAGCCCATGTGAGAGAGGCTTTTAATGGGAAGAGAGAGTTTAAAAAGAGGCATGTAGCTCCAGAGGTCACAAAGGTCAATGTGGGCCTGCATGGATGTCAGCAGGGCATGAGGGAGAAGGCCCAAGTGAATAGGTGTGTCTGTGTGAGTGAGTGAACCTGTCTCATAGGGGGGCAGAGCAGGCATCCCCTTTGGGGGCTGTCTGCTCTGTCCCCCTTTTTTTTTGGCCTCCTATACCTCTGGAGGTCAAGGGAGTAAGCTGTACTCTCAAGCCCATGGGAGAGAGGGTTTTAATAGGGAGAGAGTGATTAAAAAGAGGCATGGTGCTCCAGGGGAGTGAGCTGTACTCTCATGCCCATGGGAGATGCCCTTTACTAGGCAGGGAGTTTAGAACAAGGTGCATGGAGCTCCAGAGGTCACAAAGGTCAATGTGGGCCTGCATGGATGTCAGCAGGGCATGAGGGAGAAGGCCCAAGTGAATAGGTTTGTCTGTGTGTGTCTGTGTGAGTGAGTGAGTGAGTGTGTGTGTGAACCTTTCCCACAGGAGGGCAGCACTGTGCAGGCAGCTCCAATGGAGGCTGGCTGCTCTGTGCCCATGTATTATTTGTTCTCTCTCTCTCTCTCTCTCCCCTTTCTTCTGGCCTGCTGGGTCACTTTTGTGTGTGGAGGGCTGGACTCTGTCTCACCCATCCCAGCCATGGGCACCCAGAATGCCCATGTGTGAGTCAGGAGCCCTCCCCTGGTTCTCCTAGTGAAAATGACCTGTGGCGCCCCCCTGTGGATGGATCTTGGTGGGGGTGCTTGGACCCCTTCTTGGGGTCTCCTCCAAGCCAGCCATGCCGACCATGGGCACCCAAAACCCCCATGTGTGAGTGAACAGCCTCCCCAGTGTACCCATAGTGAAATCAGGCTTAAAGTGACCTGTGGCGCCCCCCTGTGGATGGATCTTGGTGGGGGTGCTTGGACCCCTTCTTGGGGTCTCCTCCAAGCCAGCCATGCCGACCATGGGCACCCAAAACCCCCATGTGTGAGTGAACAGCCTCCCCAGTGTACCCATAGTGAAATCCGGCCTAAAGTGACCTGTGGCGCCCCCCTGTGGATGGATTCGGCTGTGGGTGCTTGGACCCCTTCTTGGGGTCTCCCCCAAGCTGGCCATGCCGACCATGGGCACCCAAAACCCCCATGTGTGAGTGAACAGCCTCCCCTGGGTCCCCATAGTGAAATCCGGCCTAAAGTGACCTGTGGCGCCCCCCTGTGGATGGATTCGGCTGTGGGTGCTTGGACCCCTTCTTGGGGTCTCCCCCAAGCTGGCCATGCCGACCATGGGCACCCAAAACCCCCATGTGTGAGTGAACAGCCTCCCCTGGGTCCCCATAGTGAAATCCGGCCTAAAGTGACCTGTGGCGCCCCCCTGTGGATGGATCTGGATGGGGGTGCTTGGACCCCTTCTTGGGGTCTCCTCCAAGCCAGCCATGCCGACCATGGGCACCCAAAACCCCCATGTGTGAGTGAACAGCCTCCCCTGGGTCCCCATAGTGAAATCAGGCTTAAAATGACATGTGGCGCCCCCCTGTGGATGGATCCGGCTGTGGGGTCTTGTACCCCCTCTTGGGGTCACCCCCAAGCCGGCCATGGGCACCCAAAACCCCCATGTGTGAGTGAACAGCCTCCCCTGTGTCCCCATAGTGAAATCAGGCCTAAAGTGACATGTGGCGCCCCCCTGTGGATGGATCCGGGTGGGGGTGCTTGGACCCCCTCTTGGGGTCTCCCCCAAGCCATGGGCAGCCAAATCCCCCATTTGTGAGTTAAGATCATCCCCTGGTTCCCCTAGTGAAATCAGGCCTAAAATGACCTCTGTGGCGCCCCCCTGTGGATGGATCCGGCTGTGGGGTCTTGGACCCCCTCTTGGGGTCACCCCCAAGCCAGCCATGGGCACCCAAAACCCCCATTTGTGAGTTAAGATCATCCCCTGGTTCCCCTAGTGAAATCAGGCTTAAAATGACATGTGGCGCCCCCCTGTGGATGGATCCGGGTGTGGGGTCTTGGACCCCCTCTTGGGGTCACCCCCAAGCCGGCCAAGGGCACCCAAAACCCCCATGTGTGAGGTAAGAGCCTCCCCTGGTTCTCCTAGTGTCCGCCGGCGGTTTACCATATGGGGGTGTCTGACCACCACCCCAATCCGAGAAAAGTGCATCAAAATCGGCCTCCGTGAGCCAGGAGTCGGTCCCTGGTTCTCATAGTGTCAACCGGATGATTTCCATATGGGGGTGTCTGACCACCAACCCAATCCGAGAAAAGTGCATCAAAATCGGCCTCCGTGAGCCAGGAGTCGGTCCCTGGTTCTCATAGTGTCAACCGGATGATTTCCATATGGGGGTGTCTGACCACCAACCCAATCCGAGAAAAGTGCATCAAAATCGGCCTTCCGGGAGCCAGGAGTCGGTCCCTGGTTCTCATAGTGTCAACCGGATGGTTTCCATATGGGGGTGTCTGACCACCAACCCAATCCGAGAAAAGTGCATCAAAATCGGCCTTCCGGGAGCCAGGAGTCGGTCCCTGGTTCTCCTAATGTCAACCGGATGATTTCCATATGGGGGTGTCTGACCACCAACCCAATCCGAGAAAAGTGCATCAAAATCGGCCTTCCGGGAGCCAGGAGTCGGTCCCTGGTTCTCCTAATGTCAACCGGATGATTTCCATATGGGGGTGTCTGACCACCAACCCAATCCGAGAAAAGTGCATCAAAATCGGCCTTCCGGGAGCCAGGAGTCGGTCCCTGGTTCTCATAGTGTCAACCGGATGGTTTCCATATGGGGGTGTCTGACCACCAACCCAATCCGAGAAAAGTGCATCAAAATCGGCCTTCCGGGAGCCAGGAGTCGGTCCCTGGTTCTCATAGTGTCAACCGGATGATTTCCATATGGGGGTGTCTGACCACCAACCCAATCCGAGAAAAGTGCATCAAAATCGGCCTTCCGGGAGCCAGGAGTCGGTCCCTGGTTCTCATAGTGTCAACCGGATGGTTTCCATATGGGGGTGTCTGACCACCAACCCAATCCGAGAAAAGTGCATCAAAATCGGCCTTCCGGGAGCCAGGAGTCGGTCCCTGGTTCTCATAGTGTCAACCGGATGGTTTCCATATGGGGGTGTCTGACCACCAACCCAATCCGAGAAAAGTGCATCAAAATCGGCCTTCCGTGAGGCAGGAGTCGGCCCCTGGTTCTCCTGTTGTCAACCGGATGATTTCCATATGGGGGTGTCTGACCACCACCCCAATCCGAAAAAAGTGCATCAAATCGGCCTTCCGTGAGCCAGGAGTCGGTCCCTGGTTCTCCTGGTGTCCGCCGGCGGACAACCATGTTGGGGTGTCTGACCACCAACCCAATCCGAAAAAAGTGCATCAAAATCGGCCTTCCGGGAGCCAGGAGTCGGTCCCTGGTTCTCCTGTTGTCAACCGGATGATTTCCATATGGGGGTGTCTGACCACCACCCCAATCCGAAAAAAGTGCATCAAAATCGGCCTCCGTGAGCCAGGAGTCGGTCCCTGGTTCTCCTGGTGTCCGCCGGCGGACAACCATGTTGGGGTGTCTGACCACCAACCCAATCCGAGAAAAGTGCATCAAAATCGGCCTTCCGTGAGGCAGGAGTCGGTCCCTGGTTCTCCTGTTGTCAACCGGATGATTTCCATATGGGGGTGTCTGACCACCACCCCAATCCGAAAAAAGTGCATCAAATCGGCCTTCCGTGAGGCAGGAGTCGGTCCCTGGTTCTCCTGGTGTCCGCCGGCGGACAACCATGTTGGGGTGTCTGACCACCAACCCAATCCGAGAAAAGTGCATCAAAATCGGCCTTCCGTGAGGCAGGAGTCGGTCCC
>NW_028156092.1:67500-75000 GCF_964263955.1 Coregonus lavaretus | reverse complement strand
TTGAGCGGGCATGGAGTGTGGGCCTGGAGGCATGGAGGTCGGAGAGGCATGGAGGTCGAGGGAGTGAGCTGCAGTCTCAGTCCGAGTGAGAGATGGTTTGAGCGGACACAGAGTGTGGGCCTGGAGGCATGGAGGTCGGGGAGGCCCATGCAGTGAGCTGCAGTCTCAGTCCGAGTGAGAGATGGTTTGAGCGGACACAGAGTGTGGGCCTGGAGGCATGGAGGTCGGGGAGGCCCATGCAGTGAGCTGCAGTCTCAGTCCGAGTGAGAGATGGTTTGAGCGGACACAGAGTGTGGGCCTGGAGGCATGGAGGTCGGGGAGGCCCATGCAGTGAGCTGCAGTCTCAGTCCGAGTGAGAGATGGTTTGAGCGGACACGGAGTGTGGGCCTGGAGGCATGGAGGTCGGGGAGGCCCATGCAGTGAGCTGCAGTCTCAGTCCGAGTGAGAGATGGTTTGAGCGGACACAGAGTGTGGGCCTGGAGGCATGGAGGTCGGGGAGGCCCATGCAGTGAGCTGCAGTCTCAGTCCGAGTGAGAGATGGTTTGAGCGGACACAGAGTGTGGGCCTGGAGGCATGGAGGTCGGGGAGGCCCATGCAGTGAGCTGCAGTCTCAGTCCGAGTGAGAGATGGTTTGAGCGGACACAGAGTGTGGGCCTGGAGGCATGGAGGTCGGGGACGCCCATGCAGTGAGCTGCAGTCTCAGTCCGAGTGAGAGATGGTTTGAGCGGACACGGAGTGTGGGCCTGGAGGCATGGAGGTCGGGGAGGCCCATGCAGTGAGCTGCAGTCTCAGTCCGAGTGAGAGATGGTTTGAGCGGACACAGAGTGTGGGCCTGGAGGCATGGAGGTCGGGGACGCCCATGCAGTGAGCTGCAGTCTCAGTCCGAGTGAGAGATGGTTTGAGCGGACACAGAGTGTGGGCCTGGAGGCATGGAGGTCGGGGAGGCCCATGCAGTGAGCTGCAGTCTCAGTCCGAGTGAGAGATGGTTTGAGCGGACACGGAGTGTGGGCCTGGAGGCATGGAGGTCGGGGAGGCCCATGCAGTGAGCTGCAGTCTCAGTCCGAGTGAGAGATGGTTTGAGCGGACACAGAGTGTGGGCCTGGAGGCATGGAGGTCGGGGAGGCCCATGCAGTGAGCTGCAGTCTCAGTCCGAGTGAGAGATGGTTTGAGCGGACACAGAGTGTGGGCCTGGAGGCATGGAGGTCGGGGAGGCCCATGCAGTGAGCTGCAGTCTCAGTCCGAGTGAGAGATGGTTTGAGCGGACACAGAGTGTGGGCCTGGAGGCATGGAGGTCGGGGACGCCCATGCAGTGAGCTGCAGTCTCAGTCCGAGTGAGAGATGGTTTGAGCGGACACGGAGTGTGGGCCTGGAGGCATGGAGGTCGGGGAGGCCCATGCAGTGAGCTGCAGTCTCAGTCCGAGTGAGAGATGGTTTGAGCGGACACAGAGTGTGGGCCTGGAGGCATGGAGGTCGGGGACGCCCATGCAGTGAGCTGCAGTCTCAGTCCGAGTGAGAGATGGTTTGAGCGGACACGGAGTGTGGGCCTGGAGGCATGGAGGTCGGGGACGCCCATGCAGTGAGCTGCAGTCTCAGTCCGAGTGAGAGATGGTTTGAGCGGACACGGAGTGTGGGCCTGGAGGCATGGAGGTCGGGGACGCCCATGCAGTGAGCTGCAGTCTCAGTCCGAGTGAGAGATGGTTTGAGCGGGCAGGGAGTGTGGGCTTGGTGGTCGTGGTTCTGGAGCCCAGGCCATCCAGGGAGTGAGCTGCAGTCTGAGGCCGAGTGAGAGAGGGTTTGAGTGGGCAGGGAGTGTGGGCTTGGTGGTCGTGGTTCTGGAGCCCAGGCCATCCAGGGAGTGAGCTGCAGTCTGAGGCCGAGTGAGAGAGGGTTTGAGTGGGCAGGGAGTGTGGGCTTGGTGGTCGTGGTTCTGGAGCCCAGGCCATCCAGGGAGTGAGCTGCAGTCTGAGGCCGAGTGAGAGAGGGTTTGAGTGGGCAGGGAGTGTGGGCTTGGTGGTCGTGGTTCTGGAGCCCAGGCCATCCAGGGAGTGAGCTGCAGTCTCAGGCCGAGTGAGAGAGGGTTTCACTGGGCATGGAGTGTAGAGATGGAGGCAATGAGCTCCAGAGGTCACAAAGGTCAATGTGGGCCTGCATGGCTGTCAGCAGGGCCACAGAGAGAAGGCCCAAGTGAATAGGTGTGTCTGTGTGAGTGAGTGAACCTGTCTCATAGGGGGGCAGAGCAGGCATCCCCTTTGGGGGCTGTCTGCTCTGTCCCCCTTTTTTTTTGGCCTCCTATACCTCTGGAGGTCAAGGGAGTAAGCTGTACTCTCAAGCCCATGTGAGAGAGGCTTTTAATGGGAAGAGAGAGTTTAAAAAGAGGCATGGAGCTCCAGAGGTCACAAAGGTCAATGTGGGCCTGCATGGATGTCAGCAGGGCATGAGGGAGAAGGCCCAAGTGAATAGGTGTGTCTGTGTGAGTGAGTGAACCTGTCTCATAGGGGGGCAGAGCAGGCATCCCCTTTGGGGGCTGTCTGCTCTGTCCCCCTTTTTTTTTGGCCTCCTATACCTCTGGAGGTCAAGGGAGTAAGCTGTACTCTCAAGCCCATGGGAGAGAGGGTTTTAATAGGGAGAGAGTGATTAAAAAGAGGCATGGTGCTCCAGGGGAGTGAGCTGTACTCTCATGCCCATGGGAGATGCCCTTTACTAGGCAGGGAGTTTAGAACAAGGTGCATGGAGCTCCAGAGGTCACAAAGGTCAATGTGGGCCTGCATGGATGTCAGCAGGGCATGAGGGAGAAGGCCCAAGTGAATAGGTTTGTCTGTGTGTGTCTGTGTGAGTGAGTGAGTGAGTGTGTGTGTGAACCTTTCCCACAGGAGGGCAGCACTGTGCAGGCAGCTCCAATGGAGGCTGGCTGCTCTGTGCCCATGTATTATTTGTTCTCTCTCTCTCTCTCTCCCCTTTCTTCTGGCCTGCTGGGTCACTTTTGTGTGTGGAGGGCTGGACTCTGTCTCACCCATCCCAGCCATGGGCACCCAGAATGCCCATGTGTGAGTCAGGAGCCCTCCCCTGGTTCTCCTAGTGAAAATGACCTGTGGCGCCCCCCTGTGGATGGATCTTGGTGGGGGTGCTTGGACCCCTTCTTGGGGTCCCCCCCAAGCCAGCCATGCCGACCAAGGGCACCCAAAACCCCCATGTGTGAGTGAAAAGCCTCCCCTGGGTCCCCATAGTGAAATCCGGCCTAAAGTGACCTGTGGCGCCCCCCTGTGGATGGATCCGGCTGTGGGGTCTTGGACCCCTTCTTGGGGTCCCCCCCAAGCCAGCCATGCCGACCAAGGGCACCCAAAACCCCCATGTGTGAGTGAAAAGCCTCCCCTGGGTCCCCATAGTGAAATCCGGCCTAAAGTGACCTGTGGCGCCCCCCTGTGGATGGATCCGGCTGTGGGGTCTTGGACCCCTTCTTGGGGTCCCCCCCAAGCCATCCATGCCGGCCATGGGCACCCAAAACCCCCATGTGTGAGTGAACAGCCTCCCCTGGGTACCCATAGTGAAATCAGGCTTAAAGTGACCTGTGGCGCCCCCCTGTGGATGGATCTTGGTGGGGGTGCTTGGACCCCTTCTTGGGGTCTCCTCCAAGCCAGCCATGCCGACCATGGGCACCCAAAACCCCCATGTGTGAGTGAACAGCCTCCCCAGTGTACCCATAGTGAAATCAGGCTTAAAGTGACCTGTGGCGCCCCCCTGTGGATGGATCTTGGTGGGGGTGCTTGGACCCCTTCTTGGGGTCTCCCCCAAGCCAGCCATGCCGACCAAGGGCACCCAAAACCCCCATGTGTGAGTGAACAGCCTCCCCAGTGTCCCCCCAGTGAAATCAGGCCTAAAGTGACCTGTGGCGCCCCCCTGTGGATGGATTCGGCTGTGGGTGCTTGGACCCCTTCTTGGGGTCTCCCCCAAGCCAGCCATGCCGACCAAGGGCACCCAAAACCCCCATGTGTGAGTGAACAGCCTCCCCTGGGTCCCCATAGTGAAATCCGGCCTAAAGTGACCTGTGGCGCCCCCCTGTGGATGGATCCGGCTGTGGGGTCTTGGACCCCTTCTTGGGGTCCCCCCCAAGCCATCCATGCCGGCCATGGGCACCCAAAACCCCCATGTGTGAGTGAACAGCCTCCCCTGGGTACCCATAGTGAAATCAGGCTTAAAGTGACCTGTGGCGCCCCCCTGTGGATGGATCTTGGTGGGGGTGCTTGGACCCCTTCTTGGGGTCTCCTCCAAGCCAGCCATGCCGACCATGGGCACCCAAAACCCCCATGTGTGAGTGAACAGCCTCCCCAGTGTACCCATAGTGAAATCAGGCTTAAAGTGACCTGTGGCGCCCCCCTGTGGATGGATCTTGGTGGGGGTGCTTGGACCCCTTCTTGGGGTCTCCCCCAAGCCAGCCATGCCGACCAAGGGCACCCAAAACCCCCATGTGTGAGTGAACAGCCTCCCCAGTGTCCCCCCAGTGAAATCAGGCCTAAAGTGACCTGTGGCGCCCCCCTGTGGATGGATTCGGCTGTGGGTGCTTGGACCCCTTCTTGGGGTCTCCCCCAAGCCAGCCATGCCGACCAAGGGCACCCAAAACCCCCATGTGTGAGTGAACAGCCTCCCCTGGGTCCCCATAGTGAAATCCGGCCTAAAGTGACCTGTGGCGCCCCCCTGTGGATGGATCCGGCTGTGGGGTCTTGGACCCCTTCTTGGGGTCCCCCCCAAGCCATCCATGCCGGCCATGGGCACCCAAAACCCCCATGTGTGAGTGAACAGCCTCCCCTGGGTACCCATAGTGAAATCAGGCTTAAAGTGACCTGTGGCGCCCCCCTGTGGATGGATCTTGGTGGGGGTGCTTGGACCCCTTCTTGGGGTCTCCTCCAAGCCAGCCATGCCGACCATGGGCACCCAAAACCCCCATGTGTGAGTGAACAGCCTCCCCAGTGTACCCATAGTGAAATCAGGCTTAAAGTGACCTGTGGCGCCCCCCTGTGGATGGATCTTGGTGGGGGTGCTTGGACCCCTTCTTGGGGTCTCCCCCAAGCCAGCCATGCCGACCAAGGGCACCCAAAACCCCCATGTGTGAGTGAACAGCCTCCCCAGTGTCCCCCCAGTGAAATCAGGCCTAAAGTGACCTGTGGCGCCCCCCTGTGGATGGATTCGGCTGTGGGTGCTTGGACCCCTTCTTGGGGTCTCCCCCAAGCCAGCCATGCCGACCAAGGGCACCCAAAACCCCCATGTGTGAGTGAACAGCCTCCCCTGGGTCCCCATAGTGAAATCCGGCCTAAAGTGACCTGTGGCGCCCCCCTGTGGATGGATCCGGCTGTGGGGTCTTGGACCCCTTCTTGGGGTCCCCCCCAAGCCATCCATGCCGGCCATGGGCACCCAAAACCCCCATGTGTGAGTGAACAGCCTCCCCTGGGTACCCATAGTGAAATCAGGCTTAAAGTGACCTGTGGCGCCCCCCTGTGGATGGATCTTGGTGGGGGTGCTTGGACCCCTTCTTGGGGTCTCCTCCAAGCCAGCCATGCCGACCATGGGCACCCAAAACCCCCATGTGTGAGTGAACAGCCTCCCCAGTGTACCCATAGTGAAATCAGGCTTAAAGTGACCTGTGGCGCCCCCCTGTGGATGGATCTTGGTGGGGGTGCTTGGACCCCTTCTTGGGGTCTCCCCCAAGCCAGCCATGCCGACCAAGGGCACCCAAAACCCCCATGTGTGAGTGAACAGCCTCCCCAGTGTCCCCCCAGTGAAATCAGGCCTAAAGTGACCTGTGGCGCCCCCCTGTGGATGGATTCGGCTGTGGGTGCTTGGACCCCTTCTTGGGGTCTCCCCCAAGCCAGCCATGCCGACCAAGGGCACCCAAAACCCCCATGTGTGAGTGAACAGCCTCCCCTGGGTACCCATAGTGAAATCAGGCTTAAAGTGACCTGTGGCGCCCCCCTGTGGATGGATCCGGGTGTGGGGTCTTGGACCCCCCCTTGGGGTCACCCCCAAGCCGGCCAAGGGCACCCAAAACCCCCATGTGTGAGGTAAGAGCCTCCCCTGGTTCTCCTAGTGTCCGCCGGCGGTTTACCATATGGGGGTGTCTGACCACCACCCCAATCCGAGAAAAGTGCATCAAAATCGGCCTCCGTGAGCCAGGAGTCGGTCCCTGGTTCTCATAGTGTCAACCGGATGATTTCCATATGGGGGTGTCTGACCACCACCCCAATCCGAGAAAAGTGCAACAAAATCGGCCTCCGTGAGCCAGGAGTCGGTCCCTGGTTCTCCTGGTGTCCGCCGGCGGTTATCCATATGGGGGTGTCTGACCACCACCCCAATCCGAGAAAAGTGCATCAAAATCGGCCTCCGTGAGCCAGGAGTCGGTCCCTGGTTCTCATAGTGTCAACCGGATGGTTTCCATATGGGGGTGTCTGACCACCAACCCAATCCGAGAAAAGTGCATCAAAATCGGCCTTCCGGGAGCCAGGAGTCGGTCCCTGGTTCTCCTGTTGTCAACCGGATGGTTTCCATATGGGGGTGTCTGACCACCAACCCAATCCGAGAAAAGTGCATCAAAATCGGCCTTCCGGGAGCCAGGAGTCGGTCCCTGGTTCTCCTGTTGTCAACCGGATGATTTCCATATGGGGGTGTCTGACCACCAACCCAATCCGAGAAAAGTGCATCAAAATCGGCCTTCCGGGAGCCAGGAGTCGGTCCCTGGTTCTCCTGGTGTCAACCGGATGGTTTCCATATGGGGGTGTCTGACCACCAACCCAATCCGAGAAAAGTGCATCAAAATCGGCCTTCCGGGAGCCAGGAGTCGGTCCCTGGTTCTCATAGTGTCAACCGGATGATTTCCATATGGGGGTGTCTGACCACCAACCCAATCCGAGAAAAGTGCATCAAAATCGGCCTTCCGGGAGCCAGGAGTCGGTCCCTGGTTCTCATAGTGTCAACCGGATGGTTTCCATATGGGGGTGTCTGACCACCAACCCAATCCGAGAAAAGTGCATCAAAATCGGCCTTCCGGGAGCCAGGAGTCGGTCCCTGGTTCTCATAGTGTCAACCGGATGATTTCCATATGGGGGTGTCTGACCACCAACCCAATCCGAGAAAAGTGCATCAAAATCGGCCTTCCGGGAGCCAGGAGTCGGTCCCTGGTTCTCCTGGTGTCAACCGGATGGTTTCCATATGGGGGTGTCTGACCACCAACCCAATCCGAGAAAAGTGCATCAAAATCGGCCTTCCGGGAGCCAGGAGTCGGTCCCTGGTTCTCATAGTGTCAACCGGATGGTTTCCATATGGGGGTGTCTGACCACCAACCCAATCCGAGAAAAGTGCATCAAAATCGGCCTTCCGGGAGCCAGGAGTCGGTCCCTGGTTCTCATAGTGTCAACCGGATGATTTCCATATGGGGGTGTCTGACCACCAACCCAATCCGAGAAAAGTGCATCAAAATCGGCCTTCCGGGAGCCAGGAGTCGGTCCCTGGTTCTCA
>NW_028156092.1:50000-55000 GCF_964263955.1 Coregonus lavaretus | reverse complement strand
GGAGCCCAGGCCATCCAGGGAGTGAGCTGCAGTCTGAGGCCGAGTGAGAGAGGGTTTGAGTGGGCAGGGAGTGTGGGCTTGGTGGTCGTGGTTCTGGAGCCCAGGCCATCCAGGGAGTGAGCTGCAGTCTGAGGCCGAGTGAGAGAGGGTTTGAGTGGGCAGGGAGTGTGGGCTTGGTGGTCGTGGTTCTGGAGCCCAGGCCATCCAGGGAGTGAGCTGCAGTCTGAGGCCGAGTGAGAGAGGGTTTGAGTGGGCAGGGAGTGTGGGCTTGGTGGTCGTGGTTCTGGAGCCCAGGCCATCCAGGGAGTGAGCTGCAGTCTCAGGCCGAGTGAGAGAGGGTTTCACTGGGCATGGAGTGTAGAGATGGAGGCAATGAGCTCCAGAGGTCACAAAGGTCAATGTGGGCCTGCATGGCTGTCAGCAGGGCCACAGAGAGAAGGCCCAAGTGAATAGGTGTGTCTGTGTGAGTGAGTGAACCTGTCTCATAGGGGGGCAGAGCAGGCATCCCCTTTGGGGGCTGTCTGCTCTGTCCCCCTTTTTTTTTGGCCTCCTATACCTCTGGAGGTCAAGGGAGTAAGCTGTACTCTCAAGCCCATGTGAGAGAGGCTTTTAATGGGAAGAGAGAGTTTAAAAAGAGGCATGGAGCTCCAGAGGTCACAAAGGTCAATGTGGGCCTGCATGGATGTCAGCAGGGCATGAGGGAGAAGGCCCAAGTGAATAGGTGTGTCTGTGTGAGTGAGTGAACCTGTCTCATAGGGGGGCAGAGCAGGCATCCCCTTTGGGGGCTGTCTGCTCTGTCCCCCTTTTTTTTTGGCCTCCTATACCTCTGGAGGTCAAGGGAGTAAGCTGTACTCTCAAGCCCATGGGAGAGAGGGTTTTAATAGGGAGAGAGTGATTAAAAAGAGGCATGGTGCTCCAGGGGAGTGAGCTGTACTCTCATGCCCATGGGAGATGCCCTTTACTAGGCAGGGAGTTTAGAACAAGGTGCATGGAGCTCCAGAGGTCACAAAGGTCAATGTGGGCCTGCATGGATGTCAGCAGGGCATGAGGGAGAAGGCCCAAGTGAATAGGTTTGTCTGTGTGTGTCTGTGTGAGTGAGTGAGTGAGTGTGTGTGTGAACCTTTCCCACAGGAGGGCAGCACTGTGCAGGCAGCTCCAATGGAGGCTGGCTGCTCTGTGCCCATGTATTATTTGTTCTCTCTCTCTCTCTCTCCCCTTTCTTCTGGCCTGCTGGGTCACTTTTGTGTGTGGAGGGCTGGACTCTGTCTCACCCATCCCAGCCATGGGCACCCAGAATGCCCATGTGTGAGTCAGGAGCCCTCCCCTGGTTCTCCTAGTGAAAATGACCTGTGGCGCCCCCCTGTGGATGGATCTTGGTGGGGGTGCTTGGACCCCTTCTTGGGGTCCCCCCCAAGCCAGCCATGCCGACCAAGGGCACCCAAAACCCCCATGTGTGAGTGAAAAGCCTCCCCTGGGTCCCCATAGTGAAATCCGGCCTAAAGTGACCTGTGGCGCCCCCCTGTGGATGGATCCGGCTGTGGGGTCTTGGACCCCTTCTTGGGGTCCCCCCCAAGCCAGCCATGCCGACCAAGGGCACCCAAAACCCCCATGTGTGAGTGAAAAGCCTCCCCTGGGTCCCCATAGTGAAATCCGGCCTAAAGTGACCTGTGGCGCCCCCCTGTGGATGGATCCGGCTGTGGGGTCTTGGACCCCTTCTTGGGGTCCCCCCCAAGCCATCCATGCCGGCCATGGGCACCCAAAACCCCCATGTGTGAGTGAACAGCCTCCCCTGGGTACCCATAGTGAAATCAGGCTTAAAGTGACCTGTGGCGCCCCCCTGTGGATGGATCTTGGTGGGGGTGCTTGGACCCCTTCTTGGGGTCTCCTCCAAGCCAGCCATGCCGACCATGGGCACCCAAAACCCCCATGTGTGAGTGAACAGCCTCCCCAGTGTACCCATAGTGAAATCAGGCTTAAAGTGACCTGTGGCGCCCCCCTGTGGATGGATCTTGGTGGGGGTGCTTGGACCCCTTCTTGGGGTCTCCCCCAAGCCAGCCATGCCGACCAAGGGCACCCAAAACCCCCATGTGTGAGTGAACAGCCTCCCCAGTGTCCCCCCAGTGAAATCAGGCCTAAAGTGACCTGTGGCGCCCCCCTGTGGATGGATTCGGCTGTGGGTGCTTGGACCCCTTCTTGGGGTCTCCCCCAAGCCAGCCATGCCGACCAAGGGCACCCAAAACCCCCATGTGTGAGTGAACAGCCTCCCCTGGGTACCCATAGTGAAATCAGGCTTAAAGTGACCTGTGGCGCCCCCCTGTGGATGGATCCGGGTGTGGGGTCTTGGACCCCCCCTTGGGGTCACCCCCAAGCCGGCCAAGGGCACCCAAAACCCCCATGTGTGAGGTAAGAGCCTCCCCTGGTTCTCCTAGTGTCCGCCGGCGGTTTACCATATGGGGGTGTCTGACCACCACCCCAATCCGAGAAAAGTGCATCAAAATCGGCCTCCGTGAGCCAGGAGTCGGTCCCTGGTTCTCATAGTGTCAACCGGATGATTTCCATATGGGGGTGTCTGACCACCACCCCAATCCGAGAAAAGTGCAACAAAATCGGCCTCCGTGAGCCAGGAGTCGGTCCCTGGTTCTCCTGGTGTCCGCCGGCGGTTATCCATATGGGGGTGTCTGACCACCACCCCAATCCGAGAAAAGTGCATCAAAATCGGCCTTCCGGGAGCCAGGAGTCGGTCCCTGGTTCTCATAGTGTCAACCGGATGGTTTCCATATGGGGGTGTCTGACCACCAACCCAATCCGAGAAAAGTGCATCAAAATCGGCCTTCCGGGAGCCAGGAGTCGGTCCCTGGTTCTCATAGTGTCAACCGGATGATTTCCATATGGGGGTGTCTGACCACCAACCCAATCCGAGAAAAGTGCATCAAAATCGGCCTTCCGGGAGCCAGGAGTCGGTCCCTGGTTCTCATAGTGTCAACCGGATGGTTTCCATATGGGGGTGTCTGACCACCAACCCAATCCGAGAAAAGTGCATCAAAATCGGCCTTCCGGGAGCCAGGAGTCGGTCCCTGGTTCTCATAGTGTCAACCGGATGATTTCCATATGGGGGTGTCTGACCACCAACCCAATCCGAGAAAAGTGCATCAAAATCGGCCTTCCGGGAGCCAGGAGTCGGTCCCTGGTTCTCATAGTGTCAACCGGATGATTTCCATATGGGGGTGTCTGACCACCAACCCAATCCGAGAAAAGTGCATCAAAATCGGCCTTCCGGGAGCCAGGAGTCGGTCCCTGGTTCTCATAGTGTCAACCGGATGGTTTCCATATGGGGGTGTCTGACCACCAACCCAATCCGAGAAAAGTGCATCAAAATCGGCCTTCCGGGAGCCAGGAGTCGGTCCCTGGTTCTCATAGTGTCAACCGGATGATTTCCATATGGGGGTGTCTGACCACCAACCCAATCCGAGAAAAGTGCATCAAAATCGGCCTTCCGGGAGCCAGGAGTCGGTCCCTGGTTCTCCTGGTGTCAACCGGATGGTTTCCATATGGGGGTGTCTGACCACCAACCCAATCCGAGAAAAGTGCATCAAAATCGGCCTTCCGGGAGCCAGGAGTCGGTCCCTGGTTCTCATAGTGTCAACCGGATGGTTTCCATATGGGGGTGTCTGACCACCAACCCAATCCGAGAAAAGTGCATCAAAATCGGCCTTCCGGGAGCCAGGAGTCGGTCCCTGGTTCTCATAGTGTCAACCGGATGATTTCCATATGGGGGTGTCTGACCACCAACCCAATCCGAGAAAAGTGCATCAAAATCGGCCTTCCGGGAGCCAGGAGTCGGTCCCTGGTTCTCATAGTGTCAACCGGATGATTTCCATATGGGGGTGTCTGACCACCAACCCAATCCGAGAAAAGTGCATCAAAATCGGCCTTCCGGGAGCCAGGAGTCGGTCCCTGGTTCTCATAGTGTCAACCGGATGATTTCCATATGGGGGTGTCTGACCACCAACCCAATCCGAGAAAAGTGCATCAAAATCGGCCTTCCGGGAGCCAGGAGTCGGTCCCTGGTTCTCATAGTGTCAACCGGATGATTTCCATATGGGGGTGTCTGACCACCAACCCAATCCGAGAAAAGTGCATCAAAATCGGCCTTCCGGGAGCCAGGAGTCGGTCCCTGGTTCTCATAGTGTCAACCGGATGATTTCCATATGGGGGTGTCTGACCACCAACCCAATCCGAGAAAAGTGCATCAAAATCGGCCTTCCGGGAGCCAGGAGTCGGTCCCTGGTTCTCCTGGTGTCAACCGGATGGTTTCCATATGGGGGTGTCTGACCACCAACCCAATCCGAGAAAAGTGCATCAAAATCGGCCTTCCGGGAGCCAGGAGTCGGTCCCTGGTTCTCATAGTGTCAACCGGATGATTTCCATATGGGGGTGTCTGACCACCAACCCAATCCGAGAAAAGTGCATCAAAATCGGCCTTCCGGGAGCCAGGAGTCGGTCCCTGGTTCTCCTGGTGTCCGCCGGCGGTTATCCATATGGGGGTGTCTGACCACCAACCCAATCCGAGAAAAGTGCATCAAAATCGGCCTTCCGTGAGGCAGGAGTCGGTCCCTGGTTCTCCTGTTGTCAACCGGATGATTTCCATATGGGGGTGTCTGACCACCACCCCAATCCGAAAAAAGTGCATCAAATCGGCCTTCCGTGAGCCAGGAGTCGGTCCCTGGTTCTCCTGGTGTCCGCCGGCGGACAACCATGTTGGGGTGTCTGACCCACAACCCAATCCGACCAAGTGCACCCAAATCGGCCTTCCGTGAGCCAGGAGTCGGTCTCTGGTTCTCCCATCGACCGCCGGCGGTCTTCCATGTGGGGGTGTCTGACCCACAACCCAATCCGACCAAGAGCACCCATGTCGGCCTTGTGTGAGTCAGGAGCCGTTCCCCCTGGTTCTCATTTGGGTTACCATGCACGAAGGGACATAGTGCAATTTCGGCCGATTT
>NW_028156092.1:32500-40000 GCF_964263955.1 Coregonus lavaretus | reverse complement strand
CCGAGTGAGAGATGGTTTGAGCGGACACAGAGTGTGGGCCTGGAGGCATGGAGGTCGGGGAGGCCCATGCAGTGAGCTGCAGTCTCAGTCCGAGTGAGAGATGGTTTGAGCGGACACGGAGTGTGGGCCTGGAGGCATGGAGGTCGGGGAGGCCCATGCAGTGAGCTGCAGTCTCAGTCCGAGTGAGAGATGGTTTGAGCGGACACGGAGTGTGGGCCTGGAGGCATGGAGGTCGGGGACGCCCATGCAGTGAGCTGCAGTCTCAGTCCGAGTGAGAGATGGTTTGAGCGGACACAGAGTGTGGGCCTGGAGGCATGGAGGTCGGGGAGGCCCATGCAGTGAGCTGCAGTCTCAGTCCGAGTGAGAGATGGTTTGAGCGGACACGGAGTGTGGGCCTGGAGGCATGGAGGTCGGGGAGGCCCATGCAGTGAGCTGCAGTCTCAGTCCGAGTGAGAGATGGTTTGAGCGGACACAGAGTGTGGGCCTGGAGGCATGGAGGTCGGGGAGGCCCATGCAGTGAGCTGCAGTCTCAGTCCGAGTGAGAGATGGTTTGAGCGGACACAGAGTGTGGGCCTGGAGGCATGGAGGTCGGGGAGGCCCATGCAGTGAGCTGCAGTCTCAGTCCGAGTGAGAGATGGTTTGAGCGGACACAGAGTGTGGGCCTGGAGGCATGGAGGTCGGGGACGCCCATGCAGTGAGCTGCAGTCTCAGTCCGAGTGAGAGATGGTTTGAGCGGACACGGAGTGTGGGCCTGGAGGCATGGAGGTCGGGGACGCCCATGCAGTGAGCTGCAGTCTCAGTCCGAGTGAGAGATGGTTTGAGCGGACACGGAGTGTGGGCCTGGAGGCATGGAGGTCGGGGAGGCCCATGCAGTGAGCTGCAGTCTCAGTCCGAGTGAGAGATGGTTTGAGCGGACACAGAGTGTGGGCCTGGAGGCATGGAGGTCGGGGACGCCCATGCAGTGAGCTGCAGTCTCAGTCCGAGTGAGAGATGGTTTGAGCGGACACGGAGTGTGGGCCTGGAGGCATGGAGGTCGGGGACGCCCATGCAGTGAGCTGCAGTCTCAGTCCGAGTGAGAGATGGTTTGAGCGGACACGGAGTGTGGGCCTGGAGGCATGGAGGTCGGGGAGGCCCATGCAGTGAGCTGCAGTCTCAGTCCGAGTGAGAGATGGTTTGAGCGGACACAGAGTGTGGGCCTGGAGGCATGGAGGTCGGGGACGCCCATGCAGTGAGCTGCAGTCTCAGTCCGAGTGAGAGATGGTTTGAGCGGACACAGAGTGTGGGCCTGGAGGCATGGAGGTCGGGGAGGCCCATGCAGTGAGCTGCAGTCTCAGTCCGAGTGAGAGATGGTTTGAGCGGACACGGAGTGTGGGCCTGGAGGCATGGAGGTCGGGGAGGCCCATGCAGTGAGCTGCAGTCTCAGTCCGAGTGAGAGATGGTTTGAGCGGACACAGAGTGTGGGCCTGGAGGCATGGAGGTCGGGGAGGCCCATGCAGTGAGCTGCAGTCTCAGTCCGAGTGAGAGATGGTTTGAGCGGACACAGAGTGTGGGCCTGGAGGCATGGAGGTCGGGGAGGCCCATGCAGTGAGCTGCAGTCTCAGTCCGAGTGAGAGATGGTTTGAGCGGACACAGAGTGTGGGCCTGGAGGCATGGAGGTCGGGGACGCCCATGCAGTGAGCTGCAGTCTCAGTCCGAGTGAGAGATGGTTTGAGCGGACACGGAGTGTGGGCCTGGAGGCATGGAGGTCGGGGAGGCCCATGCAGTGAGCTGCAGTCTCAGTCCGAGTGAGAGATGGTTTGAGCGGACACAGAGTGTGGGCCTGGAGGCATGGAGGTCGGGGACGCCCATGCAGTGAGCTGCAGTCTCAGTCCGAGTGAGAGATGGTTTGAGCGGACACGGAGTGTGGGCCTGGAGGCATGGAGGTCGGGGACGCCCATGCAGTGAGCTGCAGTCTCAGTCCGAGTGAGAGATGGTTTGAGCGGACACGGAGTGTGGGCCTGGAGGCATGGAGGTCGGGGACGCCCATGCAGTGAGCTGCAGTCTCAGTCCGAGTGAGAGATGGTTTGAGCGGGCAGGGAGTGTGGGCTTGGTGGTCGTGGTTCTGGAGCCCAGGCCATCCAGGGAGTGAGCTGCAGTCTGAGGCCGAGTGAGAGAGGGTTTGAGTGGGCAGGGAGTGTGGGCTTGGTGGTCGTGGTTCTGGAGCCCAGGCCATCCAGGGAGTGAGCTGCAGTCTGAGGCCGAGTGAGAGAGGGTTTGAGTGGGCAGGGAGTGTGGGCTTGGTGGTCGTGGTTCTGGAGCCCAGGCCATCCAGGGAGTGAGCTGCAGTCTGAGGCCGAGTGAGAGAGGGTTTGAGTGGGCAGGGAGTGTGGGCTTGGTGGTCGTGGTTCTGGAGCCCAGGCCATCCAGGGAGTGAGCTGCAGTCTCAGGCCGAGTGAGAGAGGGTTTCACTGGGCATGGAGTGTAGAGATGGAGGCAATGAGCTCCAGAGGTCACAAAGGTCAATGTGGGCCTGCATGGCTGTCAGCAGGGCCACAGAGAGAAGGCCCAAGTGAATAGGTGTGTCTGTGTGAGTGAGTGAACCTGTCTCATAGGGGGGCAGAGCAGGCATCCCCTTTGGGGGCTGTCTGCTCTGTCCCCCTTTTTTTTTGGCCTCCTATACCTCTGGAGGTCAAGGGAGTAAGCTGTACTCTCAAGCCCATGTGAGAGAGGCTTTTAATGGGAAGAGAGAGTTTAAAAAGAGGCATGGAGCTCCAGAGGTCACAAAGGTCAATGTGGGCCTGCATGGATGTCAGCAGGGCATGAGGGAGAAGGCCCAAGTGAATAGGTGTGTCTGTGTGAGTGAGTGAACCTGTCTCATAGGGGGGCAGAGCAGGCATCCCCTTTGGGGGCTGTCTGCTCTGTCCCCCTTTTTTTTTGGCCTCCTATACCTCTGGAGGTCAAGGGAGTAAGCTGTACTCTCAAGCCCATGGGAGAGAGGGTTTTAATAGGGAGAGAGTGATTAAAAAGAGGCATGGTGCTCCAGGGGAGTGAGCTGTACTCTCATGCCCATGGGAGATGCCCTTTACTAGGCAGGGAGTTTAGAACAAGGTGCATGGAGCTCCAGAGGTCACAAAGGTCAATGTGGGCCTGCATGGATGTCAGCAGGGCATGAGGGAGAAGGCCCAAGTGAATAGGTTTGTCTGTGTGTGTCTGTGTGAGTGAGTGAGTGAGTGTGTGTGTGAACCTTTCCCACAGGAGGGCAGCACTGTGCAGGCAGCTCCAATGGAGGCTGGCTGCTCTGTGCCCATGTATTATTTGTTCTCTCTCTCTCTCTCTCCCCTTTCTTCTGGCCTGCTGGGTCACTTTTGTGTGTGGAGGGCTGGACTCTGTCTCACCCATCCCAGCCATGGGCACCCAGAATGCCCATGTGTGAGTCAGGAGCCCTCCCCTGGTTCTCCTAGTGAAAATGACCTGTGGCGCCCCCCTGTGGATGGATCTTGGTGGGGGTGCTTGGACCCCTTCTTGGGGTCCCCCCCAAGCCAGCCATGCCGACCAAGGGCACCCAAAACCCCCATGTGTGAGTGAAAAGCCTCCCCTGGGTCCCCATAGTGAAATCCGGCCTAAAGTGACCTGTGGCGCCCCCCTGTGGATGGATCCGGCTGTGGGGTCTTGGACCCCTTCTTGGGGTCCCCCCCAAGCCAGCCATGCCGACCAAGGGCACCCAAAACCCCCATGTGTGAGTGAAAAGCCTCCCCTGGGTCCCCATAGTGAAATCCGGCCTAAAGTGACCTGTGGCGCCCCCCTGTGGATGGATCCGGCTGTGGGGTCTTGGACCCCTTCTTGGGGTCCCCCCCAAGCCATCCATGCCGGCCATGGGCACCCAAAACCCCCATGTGTGAGTGAACAGCCTCCCCTGGGTACCCATAGTGAAATCAGGCTTAAAGTGACCTGTGGCGCCCCCCTGTGGATGGATCTTGGTGGGGGTGCTTGGACCCCTTCTTGGGGTCTCCTCCAAGCCAGCCATGCCGACCATGGGCACCCAAAACCCCCATGTGTGAGTGAACAGCCTCCCCAGTGTACCCATAGTGAAATCAGGCTTAAAGTGACCTGTGGCGCCCCCCTGTGGATGGATCTTGGTGGGGGTGCTTGGACCCCTTCTTGGGGTCTCCCCCAAGCCAGCCATGCCGACCAAGGGCACCCAAAACCCCCATGTGTGAGTGAACAGCCTCCCCAGTGTCCCCCCAGTGAAATCAGGCCTAAAGTGACCTGTGGCGCCCCCCTGTGGATGGATTCGGCTGTGGGTGCTTGGACCCCTTCTTGGGGTCTCCCCCAAGCCAGCCATGCCGACCAAGGGCACCCAAAACCCCCATGTGTGAGTGAACAGCCTCCCCTGGGTACCCATAGTGAAATCAGGCTTAAAGTGACCTGTGGCGCCCCCCTGTGGATGGATCCGGGTGTGGGGTCTTGGACCCCCCCTTGGGGTCACCCCCAAGCCGGCCAAGGGCACCCAAAACCCCCATGTGTGAGGTAAGAGCCTCCCCTGGTTCTCCTAGTGTCCGCCGGCGGTTTACCATATGGGGGTGTCTGACCACCACCCCAATCCGAGAAAAGTGCATCAAAATCGGCCTCCGTGAGCCAGGAGTCGGTCCCTGGTTCTCATAGTGTCAACCGGATGATTTCCATATGGGGGTGTCTGACCACCACCCCAATCCGAGAAAAGTGCAACAAAATCGGCCTCCGTGAGCCAGGAGTCGGTCCCTGGTTCTCCTGGTGTCCGCCGGCGGTTATCCATATGGGGGTGTCTGACCACCACCCCAATCCGAGAAAAGTGCATCAAAATCGGCCTTCCGGGAGCCAGGAGTCGGTCCCTGGTTCTCATAGTGTCAACCGGATGGTTTCCATATGGGGGTGTCTGACCACCAACCCAATCCGAGAAAAGTGCATCAAAATCGGCCTTCCGGGAGCCAGGAGTCGGTCCCTGGTTCTCATAGTGTCAACCGGATGATTTCCATATGGGGGTGTCTGACCACCAACCCAATCCGAGAAAAGTGCATCAAAATCGGCCTTCCGGGAGCCAGGAGTCGGTCCCTGGTTCTCATAGTGTCAACCGGATGGTTTCCATATGGGGGTGTCTGACCACCAACCCAATCCGAGAAAAGTGCATCAAAATCGGCCTTCCGGGAGCCAGGAGTCGGTCCCTGGTTCTCATAGTGTCAACCGGATGATTTCCATATGGGGGTGTCTGACCACCAACCCAATCCGAGAAAAGTGCATCAAAATCGGCCTTCCGGGAGCCAGGAGTCGGTCCCTGGTTCTCATAGTGTCAACCGGATGATTTCCATATGGGGGTGTCTGACCACCAACCCAATCCGAGAAAAGTGCATCAAAATCGGCCTTCCGGGAGCCAGGAGTCGGTCCCTGGTTCTCATAGTGTCAACCGGATGGTTTCCATATGGGGGTGTCTGACCACCAACCCAATCCGAGAAAAGTGCATCAAAATCGGCCTTCCGGGAGCCAGGAGTCGGTCCCTGGTTCTCATAGTGTCAACCGGATGATTTCCATATGGGGGTGTCTGACCACCAACCCAATCCGAGAAAAGTGCATCAAAATCGGCCTTCCGGGAGCCAGGAGTCGGTCCCTGGTTCTCCTGGTGTCAACCGGATGGTTTCCATATGGGGGTGTCTGACCACCAACCCAATCCGAGAAAAGTGCATCAAAATCGGCCTTCCGGGAGCCAGGAGTCGGTCCCTGGTTCTCATAGTGTCAACCGGATGGTTTCCATATGGGGGTGTCTGACCACCAACCCAATCCGAGAAAAGTGCATCAAAATCGGCCTTCCGGGAGCCAGGAGTCGGTCCCTGGTTCTCATAGTGTCAACCGGATGATTTCCATATGGGGGTGTCTGACCACCAACCCAATCCGAGAAAAGTGCATCAAAATCGGCCTTCCGGGAGCCAGGAGTCGGTCCCTGGTTCTCATAGTGTCAACCGGATGATTTCCATATGGGGGTGTCTGACCACCAACCCAATCCGAGAAAAGTGCATCAAAATCGGCCTTCCGGGAGCCAGGAGTCGGTCCCTGGTTCTCATAGTGTCAACCGGATGATTTCCATATGGGGGTGTCTGACCACCAACCCAATCCGAGAAAAGTGCATCAAAATCGGCCTTCCGGGAGCCAGGAGTCGGTCCCTGGTTCTCATAGTGTCAACCGGATGATTTCCATATGGGGGTGTCTGACCACCAACCCAATCCGAGAAAAGTGCATCAAAATCGGCCTTCCGGGAGCCAGGAGTCGGTCCCTGGTTCTCATAGTGTCAACCGGATGATTTCCATATGGGGGTGTCTGACCACCAACCCAATCCGAGAAAAGTGCATCAAAATCGGCCTTCCGGGAGCCAGGAGTCGGTCCCTGGTTCTCCTGGTGTCAACCGGATGGTTTCCATATGGGGGTGTCTGACCACCAACCCAATCCGAGAAAAGTGCATCAAAATCGGCCTTCCGGGAGCCAGGAGTCGGTCCCTGGTTCTCATAGTGTCAACCGGATGATTTCCATATGGGGGTGTCTGACCACCAACCCAATCCGAGAAAAGTGCATCAAAATCGGCCTTCCGGGAGCCAGGAGTCGGTCCCTGGTTCTCCTGGTGTCCGCCGGCGGTTATCCATATGGGGGTGTCTGACCACCAACCCAATCCGAGAAAAGTGCATCAAAATCGGCCTTCCGTGAGGCAGGAGTCGGTCCCTGGTTCTCCTGTTGTCAACCGGATGATTTCCATATGGGGGTGTCTGACCACCACCCCAATCCGAAAAAAGTGCATCAAATCGGCCTTCCGTGAGCCAGGAGTCGGTCCCTGGTTCTCCTGGTGTCCGCCGGCGGACAACCATGTTGGGGTGTCTGACCCACAACCCAATCCGACCAAGTGCACCCAAATCGGCCTTCCGTGAGCCAGGAGTCGGTCTCTGGTTCTCCCATCGACCGCCGGCGGTCTTCCATGTGGGGGTGTCTGACCCACAACCCAATCCGACCAAGAGCACCCATGTCGGCCTTGTGTGAGTCAGGAGCCGTTCCCCCTGGTTCTCATTTGGGTTACCATGCACGAAGGGACATAGTGCAATTTCGGCCGATTTTTCCGATTTTTTCAAATAATGTTTAAAAATACTTCCCGATGAGCTAGAGGTCCCAAATTTGGTCTATTATCCTCTTTTATGATGAACTTCCATTACCTAAAAGGGTTTTTCTTAACTCGTATAGGAACATCAACCGTTCTGACCCCTATTTTTTTTTTTCACTTTTCTAACATAATTAAAATATAGTAAAAAATTTCCAAAAACGAATTAATTTATATATAAATGTGCGTCTATTCGTGCCCTTTTGCGCCAAAAAAACCCCATCCTGATTGGACTTTTAGTTTTTGAATTATTAACGTTTTAAGTCGTTTTTTCAAAACCGAAATCGCTGTTTTTTCCCCCAAACGGCGGAGCACAGACAGGCCCAGCGGGTGGCAGGGCTTATGTCGATAATTTG
>NW_028156092.1:12500-20000 GCF_964263955.1 Coregonus lavaretus | reverse complement strand
TGCAGTCTCAGGCCGAGTGAGAGAGGGTTTCACTGGGCATGGAGTGTAGAGATGGAGGCAATGAGCTCCAGAGGTCACAAAGGTCAATGTGGGCCTGCATGGCTGTCAGCAGGGCCACAGAGAGAAGGCCCAAGTGAATAGGTGTGTCTGTGTGAGTGAGTGAACCTGTCTCATAGGGGGGCAGAGCAGGCATCCCCTTTGGGGGCTGTCTGCTCTGTCCCCCTTTTTTTTTGGCCTCCTATACCTCTGGAGGTCAAGGGAGTAAGCTGTACTCTCAAGCCCATGTGAGAGAGGCTTTTAATGGGAAGAGAGAGTTTAAAAAGAGGCATGGAGCTCCAGAGGTCACAAAGGTCAATGTGGGCCTGCATGGATGTCAGCAGGGCATGAGGGAGAAGGCCCAAGTGAATAGGTGTGTCTGTGTGAGTGAGTGAACCTGTCTCATAGGGGGGCAGAGCAGGCATCCCCTTTGGGGGCTGTCTGCTCTGTCCCCCTTTTTTTTTGGCCTCCTATACCTCTGGAGGTCAAGGGAGTAAGCTGTACTCTCAAGCCCATGGGAGAGAGGGTTTTAATAGGGAGAGAGTGATTAAAAAGAGGCATGGTGCTCCAGGGGAGTGAGCTGTACTCTCATGCCCATGGGAGATGCCCTTTACTAGGCAGGGAGTTTAGAACAAGGTGCATGGAGCTCCAGAGGTCACAAAGGTCAATGTGGGCCTGCATGGATGTCAGCAGGGCATGAGGGAGAAGGCCCAAGTGAATAGGTTTGTCTGTGTGTGTCTGTGTGAGTGAGTGAGTGAGTGTGTGTGTGAACCTTTCCCACAGGAGGGCAGCACTGTGCAGGCAGCTCCAATGGAGGCTGGCTGCTCTGTGCCCATGTATTATTTGTTCTCTCTCTCTCTCTCTCCCCTTTCTTCTGGCCTGCTGGGTCACTTTTGTGTGTGGAGGGCTGGACTCTGTCTCACCCATCCCAGCCATGGGCACCCAGAATGCCCATGTGTGAGTCAGGAGCCCTCCCCTGGTTCTCCTAGTGAAAATGACCTGTGGCGCCCCCCTGTGGATGGATCTTGGTGGGGGTGCTTGGACCCCTTCTTGGGGTCCCCCCCAAGCCAGCCATGCCGACCAAGGGCACCCAAAACCCCCATGTGTGAGTGAAAAGCCTCCCCTGGGTCCCCATAGTGAAATCCGGCCTAAAGTGACCTGTGGCGCCCCCCTGTGGATGGATCCGGCTGTGGGGTCTTGGACCCCTTCTTGGGGTCCCCCCCAAGCCAGCCATGCCGACCAAGGGCACCCAAAACCCCCATGTGTGAGTGAAAAGCCTCCCCTGGGTCCCCATAGTGAAATCCGGCCTAAAGTGACCTGTGGCGCCCCCCTGTGGATGGATCCGGCTGTGGGGTCTTGGACCCCTTCTTGGGGTCCCCCCCAAGCCATCCATGCCGGCCATGGGCACCCAAAACCCCCATGTGTGAGTGAACAGCCTCCCCTGGGTACCCATAGTGAAATCAGGCTTAAAGTGACCTGTGGCGCCCCCCTGTGGATGGATCTTGGTGGGGGTGCTTGGACCCCTTCTTGGGGTCTCCTCCAAGCCAGCCATGCCGACCATGGGCACCCAAAACCCCCATGTGTGAGTGAACAGCCTCCCCAGTGTACCCATAGTGAAATCAGGCTTAAAGTGACCTGTGGCGCCCCCCTGTGGATGGATCTTGGTGGGGGTGCTTGGACCCCTTCTTGGGGTCTCCCCCAAGCCAGCCATGCCGACCAAGGGCACCCAAAACCCCCATGTGTGAGTGAACAGCCTCCCCAGTGTCCCCCCAGTGAAATCAGGCCTAAAGTGACCTGTGGCGCCCCCCTGTGGATGGATTCGGCTGTGGGTGCTTGGACCCCTTCTTGGGGTCTCCCCCAAGCCAGCCATGCCGACCAAGGGCACCCAAAACCCCCATGTGTGAGTGAACAGCCTCCCCTGGGTCCCCATAGTGAAATCCGGCCTAAAGTGACCTGTGGCGCCCCCCTGTGGATGGATCCGGCTGTGGGGTCTTGGACCCCTTCTTGGGGTCCCCCCCAAGCCATCCATGCCGGCCATGGGCACCCAAAACCCCCATGTGTGAGTGAACAGCCTCCCCTGGGTACCCATAGTGAAATCAGGCTTAAAGTGACCTGTGGCGCCCCCCTGTGGATGGATCTTGGTGGGGGTGCTTGGACCCCTTCTTGGGGTCTCCTCCAAGCCAGCCATGCCGACCATGGGCACCCAAAACCCCCATGTGTGAGTGAACAGCCTCCCCAGTGTACCCATAGTGAAATCAGGCTTAAAGTGACCTGTGGCGCCCCCCTGTGGATGGATCTTGGTGGGGGTGCTTGGACCCCTTCTTGGGGTCTCCCCCAAGCCAGCCATGCCGACCAAGGGCACCCAAAACCCCCATGTGTGAGTGAACAGCCTCCCCAGTGTCCCCCCAGTGAAATCAGGCCTAAAGTGACCTGTGGCGCCCCCCTGTGGATGGATTCGGCTGTGGGTGCTTGGACCCCTTCTTGGGGTCTCCCCCAAGCCAGCCATGCCGACCAAGGGCACCCAAAACCCCCATGTGTGAGTGAACAGCCTCCCCTGGGTCCCCATAGTGAAATCCGGCCTAAAGTGACCTGTGGCGCCCCCCTGTGGATGGATCCGGCTGTGGGGTCTTGGACCCCTTCTTGGGGTCCCCCCCAAGCCATCCATGCCGGCCATGGGCACCCAAAACCCCCATGTGTGAGTGAACAGCCTCCCCTGGGTACCCATAGTGAAATCAGGCTTAAAGTGACCTGTGGCGCCCCCCTGTGGATGGATCTTGGTGGGGGTGCTTGGACCCCTTCTTGGGGTCTCCTCCAAGCCAGCCATGCCGACCATGGGCACCCAAAACCCCCATGTGTGAGTGAACAGCCTCCCCAGTGTACCCATAGTGAAATCAGGCTTAAAGTGACCTGTGGCGCCCCCCTGTGGATGGATCTTGGTGGGGGTGCTTGGACCCCTTCTTGGGGTCTCCCCCAAGCCAGCCATGCCGACCAAGGGCACCCAAAACCCCCATGTGTGAGTGAACAGCCTCCCCAGTGTCCCCCCAGTGAAATCAGGCCTAAAGTGACCTGTGGCGCCCCCCTGTGGATGGATTCGGCTGTGGGTGCTTGGACCCCTTCTTGGGGTCTCCCCCAAGCCAGCCATGCCGACCAAGGGCACCCAAAACCCCCATGTGTGAGTGAACAGCCTCCCCTGGGTACCCATAGTGAAATCAGGCTTAAAGTGACCTGTGGCGCCCCCCTGTGGATGGATCCGGGTGTGGGGTCTTGGACCCCCCCTTGGGGTCACCCCCAAGCCGGCCAAGGGCACCCAAAACCCCCATGTGTGAGGTAAGAGCCTCCCCTGGTTCTCCTAGTGTCCGCCGGCGGTTTACCATATGGGGGTGTCTGACCACCACCCCAATCCGAGAAAAGTGCATCAAAATCGGCCTCCGTGAGCCAGGAGTCGGTCCCTGGTTCTCATAGTGTCAACCGGATGATTTCCATATGGGGGTGTCTGACCACCACCCCAATCCGAGAAAAGTGCAACAAAATCGGCCTCCGTGAGCCAGGAGTCGGTCCCTGGTTCTCCTGGTGTCCGCCGGCGGTTATCCATATGGGGGTGTCTGACCACCACCCCAATCCGAGAAAAGTGCATCAAAATCGGCCTCCGTGAGCCAGGAGTCGGTCCCTGGTTCTCATAGTGTCAACCGGATGGTTTCCATATGGGGGTGTCTGACCACCAACCCAATCCGAGAAAAGTGCATCAAAATCGGCCTTCCGGGAGCCAGGAGTCGGTCCCTGGTTCTCCTGTTGTCAACCGGATGGTTTCCATATGGGGGTGTCTGACCACCAACCCAATCCGAGAAAAGTGCATCAAAATCGGCCTTCCGGGAGCCAGGAGTCGGTCCCTGGTTCTCCTGTTGTCAACCGGATGATTTCCATATGGGGGTGTCTGACCACCAACCCAATCCGAGAAAAGTGCATCAAAATCGGCCTTCCGGGAGCCAGGAGTCGGTCCCTGGTTCTCCTGGTGTCAACCGGATGGTTTCCATATGGGGGTGTCTGACCACCAACCCAATCCGAGAAAAGTGCATCAAAATCGGCCTTCCGGGAGCCAGGAGTCGGTCCCTGGTTCTCATAGTGTCAACCGGATGATTTCCATATGGGGGTGTCTGACCACCAACCCAATCCGAGAAAAGTGCATCAAAATCGGCCTTCCGGGAGCCAGGAGTCGGTCCCTGGTTCTCCTGGTGTCAACCGGATGGTTTCCATATGGGGGTGTCTGACCACCAACCCAATCCGAGAAAAGTGCATCAAAATCGGCCTTCCGGGAGCCAGGAGTCGGTCCCTGGTTCTCATAGTGTCAACCGGATGATTTCCATATGGGGGTGTCTGACCACCAACCCAATCCGAGAAAAGTGCATCAAAATCGGCCTTCCGGGAGCCAGGAGTCGGTCCCTGGTTCTCATAGTGTCAACCGGATGATTTCCATATGGGGGTGTCTGACCACCAACCCAATCCGAGAAAAGTGCATCAAAATCGGCCTTCCGGGAGCCAGGAGTCGGTCCCTGGTTCTCATAGTGTCAACCGGATGGTTTCCATATGGGGGTGTCTGACCACCAACCCAATCCGAGAAAAGTGCATCAAAATCGGCCTTCCGGGAGCCAGGAGTCGGTCCCTGGTTCTCCTGGTGTCAACCGGATGGTTTCCATATGGGGGTGTCTGACCACCAACCCAATCCGAGAAAAGTGCATCAAAATCGGCCTTCCGGGAGCCAGGAGTCGGTCCCTGGTTCTCATAGTGTCAACCGGATGATTTCCATATGGGGGTGTCTGACCACCAACCCAATCCGAGAAAAGTGCATCAAAATCGGCCTTCCGGGAGCCAGGAGTCGGTCCCTGGTTCTCATAGTGTCAACCGGATGATTTCCATATGGGGGTGTCTGACCACCAACCCAATCCGAGAAAAGTGCATCAAAATCGGCCTTCCGGGAGCCAGGAGTCGGTCCCTGGTTCTCATAGTGTCAACCGGATGATTTCCATATGGGGGTGTCTGACCACCAACCCAATCCGAGAAAAGTGCATCAAAATCGGCCTTCCGGGAGCCAGGAGTCGGTCCCTGGTTCTCCTGGTGTCAACCGGATGGTTTCCATATGGGGGTGTCTGACCACCAACCCAATCCGAGAAAAGTGCATCAAAATCGGCCTTCCGGGAGCCAGGAGTCGGTCCCTGGTTCTCATAGTGTCAACCGGATGGTTTCCATATGGGGGTGTCTGACCACCAACCCAATCCGAGAAAAGTGCATCAAAATCGGCCTTCCGGGAGCCAGGAGTCGGTCCCTGGTTCTCATAGTGTCAACCGGATGATTTCCATATGGGGGTGTCTGACCACCAACCCAATCCGAGAAAAGTGCATCAAAATCGGCCTTCCGGGAGCCAGGAGTCGGTCCCTGGTTCTCATAGTGTCAACCGGATGATTTCCATATGGGGGTGTCTGACCACCAACCCAATCCGAGAAAAGTGCATCAAAATCGGCCTTCCGGGAGCCAGGAGTCGGTCCCTGGTTCTCATAGTGTCAACCGGATGATTTCCATATGGGGGTGTCTGACCACCAACCCAATCCGAGAAAAGTGCATCAAAATCGGCCTTCCGGGAGCCAGGAGTCGGTCCCTGGTTCTCATAGTGTCAACCGGATGATTTCCATATGGGGGTGTCTGACCACCAACCCAATCCGAGAAAAGTGCATCAAAATCGGCCTTCCGGGAGCCAGGAGTCGGTCCCTGGTTCTCATAGTGTCAACCGGATGATTTCCATATGGGGGTGTCTGACCACCAACCCAATCCGAGAAAAGTGCATCAAAATCGGCCTTCCGGGAGCCAGGAGTCGGTCCCTGGTTCTCCTGGTGTCAACCGGATGGTTTCCATATGGGGGTGTCTGACCACCAACCCAATCCGAGAAAAGTGCATCAAAATCGGCCTTCCGGGAGCCAGGAGTCGGTCCCTGGTTCTCATAGTGTCAACCGGATGATTTCCATATGGGGGTGTCTGACCACCAACCCAATCCGAGAAAAGTGCATCAAAATCGGCCTTCCGGGAGCCAGGAGTCGGTCCCTGGTTCTCCTGGTGTCCGCCGGCGGTTATCCATATGGGGGTGTCTGACCACCAACCCAATCCGAGAAAAGTGCATCAAAATCGGCCTTCCGTGAGGCAGGAGTCGGTCCCTGGTTCTCCTGTTGTCAACCGGATGATTTCCATATGGGGGTGTCTGACCACCACCCCAATCCGAAAAAAGTGCATCAAATCGGCCTTCCGTGAGCCAGGAGTCGGTCCCTGGTTCTCCTGGTGTCCGCCGGCGGACAACCATGTTGGGGTGTCTGACCCACAACCCAATCCGACCAAGTGCACCCAAATCGGCCTTCCGTGAGCCAGGAGTCGGTCTCTGGTTCTCCCATCGACCGCCGGCGGTCTTCCATGTGGGGGTGTCTGACCCACAACCCAATCCGACCAAGAGCACCCATGTCGGCCTTGTGTGAGTCAGGAGCCGTTCCCCCTGGTTCTCATTTGGGTTACCATGCACGAAGGGACATAGTGCAATTTCGGCCGATTTTTCCGATTTTTTCAAATAATGTTTAAAAATACTTCCCGATGAGCTAGAGGTCCCAAATTTGGTCTATTATCCTCTTTTATGATGAACTTCCATTACCTAAAAGGGTTTTTCTTAACTCGTATAGGAACATCAACCGTTCTGACCCCTATTTTTTTTTTTCACTTTTCTAACATAATTAAAATATAGTAAAAAATTTCCAAAAACGAATTAATTTATATATAAATGTGCGTCTATTCGTGCCCTTTTGCGCCAAAAAAACCCCATCCTGATTGGACTTTTAGTTTTTGAATTATTAACGTTTTAAGTCGTTTTTTCAAAACCGAAATCGCTGTTTTTTCCCCCAAACGGCGGAGCACAGACAGGCCCAGCGGGTGGCAGGGCTTATGTCGATAATTTGGCCTCTCCCGTAGTAGCCCCACTCGGTTCCAGGTCGGCCAGACAGGTACCGGCGCGATTTTGAAAACCTCGTTTTCAGAGAATAGACTTCCATGGCGGATTGATCCGGGGGTGATGGCAAACCTCTCGGCCTGTGCGGATATTGGGAATCGGGCATGTTTGAGGGTTCTGGGTCCCTCAGAACCATGGTTCCAACGCTCCGAAGTGGACCATACCTCCAGGGACCTACTGGCCGTTCCCATGCCCAGGGGAAGGCCCGGTTTCGGCTACCTCATGTCCCCATGGCCCCTCTCTGTCGTGAAGCACCCGTACACGTCCGATTGATCCGGGGGTGATGGCAAACCTCTCGGCCCGTGCGGTTGTTGGTAAATGGGCTTTTTTGAGGGTTCTGGGTCCCGCAGAACCATGGTTCCAACGCTCCGAAGTGGACCATCCCTCCGGCGACCGACTGGAGGTTCTCATGCCCAGGGCAGGGCCTGGTTTCG
>NW_028156092.1:0-2500 GCF_964263955.1 Coregonus lavaretus | reverse complement strand
AGAGTTTAAAAAGAGGCATGGAGCTCCAGAGGTCACAAAGGTCAATGTGGGCCTGCATGGATGTCAGCAGGGCATGAGGGAGAAGGCCCAAGTGAATAGGTGTGTCTGTGTGAGTGAGTGAACCTGTCTCATAGGGGGGCAGAGCAGGCATCCCCTTTGGGGGCTGTCTGCTCTGTCCCCCTTTTTTTTTGGCCTCCTATACCTCTGGAGGTCAAGGGAGTAAGCTGTACTCTCAAGCCCATGGGAGAGAGGGTTTTAATAGGGAGAGAGTGATTAAAAAGAGGCATGGTGCTCCAGGGGAGTGAGCTGTACTCTCATGCCCATGGGAGATGCCCTTTACTAGGCAGGGAGTTTAGAACAAGGTGCATGGAGCTCCAGAGGTCACAAAGGTCAATGTGGGCCTGCATGGATGTCAGCAGGGCATGAGGGAGAAGGCCCAAGTGAATAGGTTTGTCTGTGTGTGTCTGTGTGAGTGAGTGAGTGAGTGTGTGTGTGAACCTTTCCCACAGGAGGGCAGCACTGTGCAGGCAGCTCCAATGGAGGCTGGCTGCTCTGTGCCCATGTATTATTTGTTCTCTCTCTCTCTCTCTCCCCTTTCTTCTGGCCTGCTGGGTCACTTTTGTGTGTGGAGGGCTGGACTCTGTTCTCACCCATCCCAGCCATGGGCACCCAGAATGCCCATGTGTGAGTCAGGAGCCCTCCCCTGGTTCTCCTAGTGAAAATGACCTGTGGCGCCCCCCTGTGGATGGATCTTGGTGGGGGTGCTTGGACCCCTTCTTGGGGTCCCCCCCAAGCCAGCCATGCCGACCAAGGGCACCCAAAACCCCCATGTGTGAGTGAAAAGCCTCCCCTGGGTCCCCATAGTGAAATCCGGCCTAAAGTGACCTGTGGCGCCCCCCCTGTGGATGGATCCGGCTGTGGGGTCTTGGACCCCTTCTTGGGGTCCCCCCCAAGCCAGCCATGCCGACCAAGGGCACCCAAAACCCCCATGTGTGAGTGAAAAGCCTCCCCTGGGTCCCCATAGTGAAATCCGGCCTAAAGTGACCTGTGGCGCCCCCCTGTGGATGGATCCGGCTGTGGGGTCTTGGACCCCTTCTTGGGGTCCCCCCCCAAGCCATCCATGCCGGCCATGGGCACCCAAAACCCCCATGTGTGAGTGAACAGCCTCCCCTGGGTACCCATAGTGAAATCAGGCTTAAAGTGACCTGTGGCGCCCCCCTGTGGATGGATCTTGGTGGGGGTGCTTGGACCCCTTCTTGGGGTCTCCTCCAAGCCAGCCATGCCGACCATGGGCACCCAAAACCCCCATGTGTGAGTGAACAGCCTCCCCAGTGTACCCATAGTGAAATCAGGCTTAAAGTGACCTGTGGCGCCCCCCTGTGGATGGATCTTGGTGGGGGGTGCTTGGACCCCTTCTTGGGGTCTCCCCCAAGCCAGCCATGCCGACCAAGGGCACCCAAAACCCCCATGTGTGAGTGAACAGCCTCCCCAGTGTCCCCCCAGTGAAATCAGGCCTAAAGTGACCTGTGGCGCCCCCCTGTGGATGGATTCGGCTGTGGGTGCTTGGACCCCTTCTTGGGGTCTCCCCCAAGCCAGCCATGCCGACCAAGGGCACCCAAAACCCCCATGTGTGAGTGAACAGCCTCCCCTGGGTACCCATAGTGAAATCAGGCTTAAAGTGACCTGTGGCGCCCCCCTGTGGATGGATCCGGGTGTGGGGTCTTGGACCCCCCCTTGGGGTCACCCCCAAGCCGGCCAAGGGCACCCAAAACCCCCATGTGTGAGGTAAGAGCCTCCCCTGGTTCTCCTAGTGTCCGCCGGCGGTTTACCATATGGGGGTGTCTGAACCACCACCCCAATCCGAGAAAAGTGCATCAAAATCGGCCTCCGTGAGCCAGGAGTCGGTCCCTGGTTCTCATAGTGTCAACCGGATGATTTCCATATGGGGGTGTCTGACCACCACCCCAATCCGAGAAAAGTGCAACAAAATCGGCCTCCGTGAGCCAGGAGTCGGTCCCTGGTTCTCCTGGTGTCCGCCGGCGGTTATCCATATGGGGGTGTCTGACCACCACCCCAATCCGAGAAAAAGTGCATCAAAATCGGCCTCCGTGAGCCAGGAGTCGGTCCCTGGTTCTCATAGTGTCAACCGGATGGTTTCCATATGGGGGTGTCTGACCACCAACCCAATCCGAGAAAAGTGCATCAAAATCGGCCTTCCGGGAGCCAGGAGTCGGTCCCTGGTTCTCATAGTGTCAACCGGATGATTTCCATATGGGGGTGTCTGACCACCAACCCAATCCGAGAAAAGTGCATCAAAATCGGCCTTCCGGGAGCCAGGAGTCGGTCCCTGGTTCTCCTGGTGTCAACCGGATGGTTTCCATATGGGGGTGTCTGACCACCAACCCAATCCGAGAAAAGTGCATCAAAATCGGCCTTCCGGGAGCCAGGAGTCGGTCCCTGGTTCTCATAGTGTCAACCGGATGATTTCCATATGGGGGTG